>NC_056725.1:387186009-387195343 GCF_019279795.1 Protopterus annectens | reverse complement strand
TTTCTGAAGCCCGGACAAACATATTCCCTATAGTTTATGTCATTATTGCATGACACACTTATTCTGTATCTGACCCACCTACGTGTTACAGGATAGTCGTATTTAAACATCGCTTACCAGCTGTGGGCAACGCTTATTCCCGCTAACGTGTGCTACACATATTCTTATGACCTGCATCTGGACTGCATTACCCGTGTTGTCGGGGTTATGTTACATCCCTTGCGGGACGTGGGACCGGGAACATGCACGACAGTCACTGCATGTACCACTTGGACATCTGGGGGTTATACATGAATTATGTAAATTTGCATGTACAGTACACTACAGCAATTACTCCACACTACACTCACATGGATGACTCTGTTAGTTTACAACTTGATGGGTCCAGTTAATGGTATGTCCATGTGATGTTTACTGGCTGTATTCCAGCACTGGGTATGTATATCACAATTAGGTACACCCGATAATTTGCTACACCTTCATACGACTGTGGATGCAGCATGCCGGGGTGACTACTGCCTGTCATGGGTACATCCCCTGCCTTGACACTACATCCATGATTACATTTTGTGGAGCCCCTCAGTAATGAGGCGGGTAATCTGTGATGACTGTGTGTAGGACAGTACTTAAACACATGCACTCCCACGATTGCCTCTGCTCCAGTACGCGACAGTTGCTTACTCGATATTGTGGTAACGGGTGTCACTGTATGCCCCGTTTGGTGTTTTGCCTCTGACAATCGGGCGTGTACCTACCGATGTACCTGGGAACCTATACACACAGCACCGACAGATGCTGATGGGCGCATCTACTGTTCAGGTGTTGACAGTTCCGTGTTCCCATGGCTGTTGCGTGTACAATGTTTGAGGGCTGCCTATGTAGGATTCCACAGTGGGCCACCTATACATCACAATTTACAGGTAGTCTTGTTTGTGTGCCATCCATGTTACTGTGTGCAGGTGACGACGGGTGTCAGTCCGTGGGAGCCTACACTGTCAAGGTATGTGCTATACGTTCCCTCTTTGCCAAGGCGTAGGCATATTGGGCACACCTCCGTCTGCCTACTGGGGCTGGCACAGTGGGTCCGTGGTCTGGATCCCTCTGTGCCTGTGTTGGCCTTGGCACTTGTGGTGGGCTGTGAGGCCCTCCCCCATTATGGCCCTGCTGCAGCTGTTTCCGCAGGATCATATTATGTAGCATGGGGTAATACTATGAAGATGTGGGCACACATGCCTGGAGAGTACTGCAAGGCTCCAGCAGATGTGTCCAAGCACTGGAACCATGATTTCAGCATCCCAAACACACACTCTATGATGATTCTGGTTTGTGTGTGTGCCTCTTTATGGTGTTCTTGCATTGGTGTGTGTGTATTTCTGATGGGGGTCATCATCCACGGCTCCAGTGCATAGCCAACATCCCCCACAAGGTGACCTTGTGGGATGTTCCCCCTGACAAATACCTGATACAGCTGTGAGGCATGCCAGATATAGGAGTCGTGGTAGCTTCCAGGGCTGCCAGCACACACATCCATGATAATGCCCTGAACATTGTACACGACCTGGCAGTTGATGGAGTGGAATCCCTTGCGGTTTATGTAGTGCCTACCATACTCACTGGGTGGTGACTTAATTTATATATGCGTGCAGTCTATCGCACCCAATACCTCCGGGTAGTTTGCCACATGGTGGAAGTGACACGTATTGCTGGCCAACTCCTCCTGCATTCGGGGGAAGTGTATATGCTCATTGGCATGTGGTAACATGACATCCAGGAACTGGTGTCATACCCTGGATGTCGATGCCTGTGAGATCCCCATTATATCTCCAGTTGGCCTTTGAAAGGTACCTGTGGCTAGTATTCGCAAGCTTACACATACCTTTGTGTCCACTAGGATGGGTTCCCCTCTGTTGTTTCTGGTTCTCAGGTGTGGCCGGCACAGCTCCACTATTTGCTGTAAGATGTCCTTGTCCACCCTGTAATGCTCTACTATCTCCAGATCATGTAGCCCCTGGTAGATTACCCTTGGTCTGAACACTCTTCTCCTCCTCTGAGGTCTACAGTGGTTGTCGGCATCATCCTCCAAAACACCGTCGGTCTGTAACAAATGCTGATAAATCACAGCTATGGCAGCTCCCAACATGTACATTTTAAAAGTTCCCCATCTGTTTACACCTATGGTGCGGTGTTTGGAAATACACAGGTGTGTGTTGGGTGCTTTCACACTTTATACTCTTCTGCTGTGAACACTGATGATGTCATAGGGTGTGTATGTACGATCGTGGCTACAGGGTATCTTCTGTGTTTTATTTACGAAACCGCTATTGTGCTGCCTTTGGTGTTGCATTACACTTGGATGCCGTGAATTACCTCCTGCCCTTCCGTTTACATTTGTGCACGTTACACCTACCATTTGCTGGCATGCATCCAGCTGCCTGCTTTCATTTGTACTTTCCTAGACCTGGCTTATCTTGTGTAATGTGTGCTATTGCTGATCTACTGTGGGCTTGCTTTGCTCTGCTATGACAGTTCTCCTATCTTTGCATTCCAGGTCCTCCACACCTTTCTTTGCAATCCTATGCCTCCCCTATCCTGTTTTGCAGTTTTCTGCATGCAGGCTTGTCTACTGCCATCAATTGGCCGCCGTGTGTTGATTGGTGTTAATTGCTCATTACTACGCCAATTACCCTGCTTCGGCATTTCCTTCTTTTCTTCCCATGACCTTCCTGTTTGTACTATTGTTCGCGGCATGTGCATCCACTTACCGGGTTTCGGGCACGAGTTCATTCCCATACACAAGTGCTTTCGGGCACCATGTGTGCTCTCAGCTAAACGGTTCTATACCCTCCTCCCCACCCCTGTCCTTCAGCTTTGCTTAGCAATGGCCAGGCCAGATTTGTATTGCTCCAATGTGCTTACTGATACGGTGGCACACCCCTCTGCTGATGTCATGTATCACCTTTGATACACTCCTCGGTGTTATAGCACTGTGCCGTCAGGTACATCCTTAATCCGGCGGGACGTTTGTGATTCACTATTACCTGCCTCATTTGCATGGCATTGACTACTAATTCATAGTTACAGCGCCGAACACTGTCGCGCCCTGGCAACCCTTGCACCTTGCTTGTGGTGTGCCATGCCTACCATTGCATATTATGGTGCAATCCTGATCTGTCTTTCATTGCGATTTTCTGCCATTTTAATATATTTCCTTTGTATTCCTGTTTACACACACATGCCCTGCGGTTGTACTGTGCGTTACTGTGGACATGACATTAAATATTGTTTTTTAGGTGTTGTGCATCTTTTCTTGTGCCATTGGCTGTGTATTTCTCCATTGGCATATGTTAACTTTGTAATACATGTGTGTGGTCCGCTTCCATAACTCCGATGTTCTGTTTGGGAAAATGTAAACCGTGTTTTTTGGTTTACATTTCCATGGGCTTGCGCTACACCTGCACCACTTCGTGAATTGCTGTATGTCTTCATTAGCATGGTGCGACACTGCGCATGGGGTGATTTGCATACCTATGCCAAGAGCTGCGTAGTTCTGGCGTACATCGGTAGTGCACGTGGGATTGGTTCATACCTGAATCGCTCGGCGGACATATTTGGCGTTATGCCGCCTATGCTACACCTGCGCCTGGCGCAAGCTTCATGAATCCGGGGGTATATCATTTTGTGTTAGGAAACCCACTTTTACTGTGTTTTTTTCAAAGACAGTGAAAGAAAGAAGGAAGAGGATGCCACTAAGAAGTTAAAGAAGGAAAATGTTAATCCCAATCATGCAGAAAGATATTTCAATATTTACTGCATTAAATTAGCAGCATTCAAATTGTTCATTTATAGCCATCATTCAGACTTTCTATAATTAAGCTTTCAACCACACTTTAAATTGTGTTTGACTATACTGAGTTTGACTTCTATTTTTTAATCAAACACAATAAAATGTATTATTCTCTAATCTGTCCTAGTGAGAGAACATATAAATGGATATGGTATGTGTCGTTTCATTGGTTCCCTGTAATCTACTAACCTAGGAGCCTGTTGCATTGGATGGTTTCAAATGTGTACCATTATTTTAAATATAGGCAATTCACTTATATCTGTCATGCAAGAACTTTGCCCCCTGCATAAGCTTAAATAATATAACCAACTCCTAAGTTTAGATAACTTCAGAGTATGAAAATGAAAATATACATCTGAGGATATTTGATGGGAGAGGCTTGTAAGATAGCGGTATATAGAAAATGATGCAATTAAATAAATAAATACTACACAAACATAAATGAAATGTTCTTTTAACACAATAACATGATTTCACCCCTAGAGCACATTACTTTAAATTTAAAATCTGTTATTAAAACCAACCCTGAGATTCTTGAAGGCTCCGTGCAAGAATAAATCTATTCTTGCATGGAGTGGATCAGGCCCATGCAGTACAGCAGCGCACCTTGCATATTTATGAAGGCATGCTGCTGTATAACCTGCATGGGCCCAATCCGTGAATGAGTGCAGGGGGCATGTTTGACCAGTGCTTGCACAGTACACACACCCCCTACACTCAGGGGAGTGCCATACGGCACTTTGAAAAGAAAAGCTGTGTCCGTGGACACTGTTAGCATACCTCCATACTGAGCAGATATTCACAGAATGTCCAGATTTGTGCATCATATATTAGATGTGATCCTCCTACTGTCCTGGCAAAGAGTTGAGGCTTGTAGTCATTAAATAATGACAAACATTTGAGTCTAAGACTCCAAATCCTTCAAATAAGTCATGCTAATGCAAAACCTATTATTCTATCAACTTTCTAAGTTTATAAGAGCAATATTTAAAATCTGTCCCCCTTTGTCCCCCCATCATGTTGTCCAGATTTTATGCTTTAAGAGGTGGAGAGGTATGACTGTTAGCTATGTGCATATCCCTAAACTAAGAAAAATAAAACAAATATTTTTCCACATCCCCACTAAAGTTTAAACGTAGATGAGTGGGTGTGCATGTCACACCGCTGTGTTCAGCATAGCTTAAACATCCAAATGAGATAAATATAAATATACAGCCAAAATGCTCAAAGTGAGATGGCATTGAAGTTATTGCTTTTGCCTCACATGCAATCATTCACAGTTTGAGCCCCAATGCAGTCCATTTATTTTTATATGTGAAAGCAGCACTAAACATTATTTGTTTATAAATGGGTAGTAAACAATATATATTTGTTAACCAGGGTAGTGTAGCAGGTCCAAATGTGAGATGTCAGTGTAATAAAGATTTGAAACCCCCACACCCACACAATAATATAATGTAAAGAAAGCACATAGGGGGATGTTATGGAAGGTAAACACACATATCATAATATGTCATTAATGAAGAATCAACCCCACAATCCTAATAGTCCATAAAATGAAAGCTGAATAATGCTAAATTGTGCTAAGCTATGCTTAGCCAGTGAAAGCATTGCTTAAATACATTTAAATGCTTAGCAATAATTAGTGTAGCTAAGCGGATTTGTGCACTGGTAAGCACTGCTTAGCATCTACCCCTTTAAGCAATGCTTATCTTAGCTAAGTGGGTTTGTGCATCGCTTAGCTTAGCTCAGCATACTCAAAATAATCCAATCACTGCAAAGGGGTGGGAAATCAGTCCTATTTAAAACTTGTATATGGGAATACAACCATAACCAGTTTTAGCTGATCACTGCAGGCACTATGTCTAGCGTTGGTGAGGGTATGCACGTTCTGGCACTACGTTGGGGCATTCAGGAGTCCAGGGACATGGTTGGACTCCTTGTAGAAGACCATGATGGAGACTGCTGCAGGACCAGTACCAGAGCTCCCAATGCAAAGTGGAGGCCTGAGACCGTCTCACATGTGACCTCACCAGTGCTACTGGTATCCCACTAAATGGTGAGCAGGTCTGGCACCATTACGCTGACCTGAAGCATAGGAAGAGGGTTTCCTTGGACTAGTGGATCCAAGATGCACAGGCAAGGAATGTCCCTGAAGTATGTATCAGTATCAATTAATGTTCTGCAAAGTCCACCCTAAGTATTTAATCAATAGGTATGCATAAATGTTTATTTATCTACAGATGAGAGGGCTGCAAATATTGGTGCACATGTCAGCAGGCTGCTGAGGCTGCACTGGGAGGCCGGTGATTAAATATCTAGCTTGCATTATTCAGAGTAAATAAATAAGAAAGTAGAAGATTGTCAACAACTTGTAGATAAACGGTGTACTGTGTGCAATGAATAAAGGACTATTATCAGGTGAATAAAGGTCTTTGTAACACTGAATACAAATAAAAACCACAGACTGTTATGTTTACTTTGTCATGTTGTGGTAGGAATATAAATGTGTCCAAGTTCTGCATAGTTATGTGATTCTGGTAGAAATTAACTGTTTTATGCAACTATTACTGAAAACTTAACACATATCTGTTGTCTGAAAATTGCAGTACAGTTGTCATTATCTAGGGTATTTGTATAACTACAAGGTCAGATTATGCAAACCAGAGA
The DNA here is from genome assembly GCF_019279795.1 of Protopterus annectens. Taxonomy (NCBI): domain Eukaryota; kingdom Metazoa; phylum Chordata; order Ceratodontiformes; family Protopteridae; genus Protopterus; species Protopterus annectens. Next base: position 387,188,829 of record NC_056725.1, on the reverse strand, counting down.
GTACTAGGGAGAAAAAAGTCACGTATGAGTCAGTAGTTCCTCAGTAGCTCATTCTGATGAAACACAGCTGTGGTGTACCTTTTTGCGCAAACAGGCATGGTTTGAATCCTGGCAGTGGAAGCACACTGAATGCATATTGCCAAACAAGAATATGTTAATATTTGTATAAACAGTCAGGTAGTATTAACATAAATTACCTACACAGGTCCGCAAGGGAAGGAAATGTTTGTAATAGCTGTAAGAAGGCTTTACCAACATACTCCATGTTCAACATATCCACTGTCCAGCCCCACGGCTACAAATGACAGCAAGATAAGTGGATACACAAAGCACTTCATTCCAATACATGTCCCTCAAGTGTCACGCTGTCATGGCTAATATTCACTGTTGATAATAACCAGGGAGACAGAAACCCCGGTGGAGTATGTCAGTACCACACCCCCCAAACATGAGTACCGGGCACTCCTGTCAATGTCTGTCACATATGTAATTGTGAATATGTGAATATGTGTAGAAACAGTTAAGTAGTTAAGTAGTCTTCAACAGGTCTGCCAGGTAAGGAAATGTGTCTATTAGTTGTAAGAAGGCTTAACCAATACACCGTGTACAACAATCTCACTGTCCATCCCCAGGCCATAGGTAGATATACAGTGAGGTCAGACATGGAGAGTAATGAGCAGAGTACTGATCTGTACAGTTGTTGAAATTTGAAGCCTAGACAGTTAATTGTCCTCTCCCTCTCTCCACCAACCTATCTGCACCAATACTTCATAAATATTTAATGCATATGTTCATCTCAAAACCTACTGTTGGGACATGTGTCCTATTGTTATACAAATATTAAACCATTTGGATATTAATGTTCCATGTTCAAATACTATCATTGGTGGCCTGTTGCTATCAATGTAACTTGAATATTGTTATAATGCCTACTGGGGTTCCATATATGCATGTGTTCTGTTTGCTATACAACTGTTTCAATTATGTTTTATTGGGCAATTGGAACACCCATGCATGCTGTTAAAACTAATCCTGAAATGTGCTGTTCTTGACTAACCAATATTTCTTAAACTGAAACACCATAGCACGTCTGGGAAGGCAGATCCCGGCAGATCCAACTGTCCCACCTCAGTCTATTCTTGCATGGAGTGGATCATGCCCATGCAGTACAGCAGCGCAACTTGCATATTTATGAAGGCACGCTGCTGTATAACCTGCACGGGCCCAATCCGTGAATGAGTGCAGGGGGCATGTTTGACCAGTGCTCGCACAGTACACACAACCCCTACACTCAGGGAAGTGCCATATGGCACTTTGAAAAGAAAAGCTGTGTCCGTGGACACTGTTAGCATACCTCACAACTGAACAGATATTCACAGAATGTCCAGATTTGTGCATCATATATTAGGTGTGTTCCTCCTACTGTCCTGGCAAAGAGTTGAGGCTTGTAGTCATTAAATAATGACAAACATTTGAGTCTAAGACTCCACATCCTTCAAATAAGTCATGCTAATGCAAAACCTATTATTCTATCAACTTTCTAAGTTTGTAAGAGCAATATTTAAAATCTGTCCCCCCTTGTCCCCCCATCATGTTAGGCTTTGTCCAGATTTTATGCTTTAAGAGGTGGATAGGTATGACTGTTAGCTATGTGCATATCCCTAAACTAAGAAAAATAAAACAAATATTTTTCCACATCCCCACTAAAGTTTAAACGTAGCTGAGTGGGTGTGCGTGTCACACTGCTGTGTTCAGCATAGCTTAAACATCCAAATGAGATAAATATAAATATACAGCCAAAATGCTCAAAGTGAGATGGCATTGAAGTTATTGCTTTTGCCTCACATGCAATCATTCACAGTTTGAGCCCCAATGCAGTCCATTTATTTTTATATGTGAAAGCAGCACTAAACATTATTTGTTTAAAAATAGGTAGTAAATAATATATATTTGTTAAGCAGGGTAGTGTAGCAGGTCCAAATGTGAGATGTCAGTGTAGTAAAGATGTGAAACCCTTACATAAATCGAAGTATCCCATACAATATACCCACACAATAATATAATGTAAAGAAAGCACATAGGGGGATGTGATGGAAGGTAAACACACATATCATAATATGTCATTAATGAAGAATCAACCCCACAATCCTAATACTCCATAAAATGCTACTACATTGTGCTCAGCTATGCTTAGCCAGTGAAAGCATTGCTTAAATAAATTTAAATGCTTAGCAATAATTAGTGTAGCTAAGCGGATTTGTGCACTGGTAAGCACTGCTTAGCATCTACCCCTTTAAGCAATGCTTATCTTAGCTAAGTGGGTTTGTGTGTCACTTAGCTTAACTCAGCATACTCAAAATCATCCAATCACTGCAAAGGGTGGGAAATCAGTCCTATTTAAACCTTGTATGTGGGAATACAACCATAACCAGTTTTAGCTGATCACTGCAGGCACTATGTCTAGCGTTGGTGAGGGTATGCACTTTCTGGCACTATGTTGGGGCATTCAGGAGTCCAGGGCCATGGTTGGACTCCTTGTAAAAGACCATGGAGGGAGACTGCTGCAGGACTAGTACCAGGGCTCCCAATACAAAGTGGAGGCCTGAGACCGTCTCACATGTGACCTCAACAGTGCTACTGGTATCCCACTGACTGGTGAGCAGGTTTGGCACCATTACGCTGACCTGAAGCTTAGGAAGAGGGTTTCCTTGGACTAGTGGATCCAAGATGCACAGGCTCGGAATGTCCCTGAAGTATGTAAGTATCAGTATCAATTAGTGTTCTGCAAAGTCCAGCCTGAGTATTTAATCAATAGGTATG
>NC_056725.1:387156009-387181009 GCF_019279795.1 Protopterus annectens | reverse complement strand
AAGTGGTGTGTGAGGAGGTGATTGAGAAGCTGTGAGTGAATACATTTTTCTAATATCTTGGAGAGGGGGGACAGAATGGCAATGGGTCGGTAGTTTGAGGGGTCAGTGGAGTTTCCACCTTTATGAAGAGGGATAGTGAAGAAAGATTTCCAAAGGGTGGGGACAGTTGATTCCAGAATTGATCGATTAATTAGTATAGATACAGGATAGGCAATTGAGTCAGCAACAAGTTTGAGGAATGTAGGAGATAGATTGTCAGTGGAAGGAGAGCAATATTTTAGCTTGAATAGTAGAGATTTGATGTAAGTAATGGGAACTGGCTCAATAGAAAACAAAGTTGCGTTAGTGGGACTTGGAGAGGTGGGTGTTGAAGTAGAGTTTGGCTTAGAGGTTACCAGATTTTGGATGGAAGAGATAAAGTGTTTATTCAGGAGGGTAGCTGTTTCCTGAGAGGAAGAGTTAGGGTATGGGGAGGGATTAGAGGGCTTTCCAGGATAGAGGATGTTGTTGAGAGTTGACCAAATTTTTCGAGGACTGGATTTGTTGTTAAGCTGAGCAGAGCTATAGTATAACTTTTTGTCATTAGTTGTTTTTTTTTTTTGCAAGGTTCCTCAGTTGCCTGTATTTTTGAAGAAAAGGTGGTTGTTTAGTTTTAGTCCAGGTTTTCCAAGCATGATCTCTTTGTTTCATAAGGGACCTAGTCTCTTTAGAGAGCCAGGGAGCATGGTTTGATTTTACTCTGATCTTCCTAGAGGGAGTTAAGGAGTTTAGAGTATTCATGAAGATGCTATTGAAAGTGCTTACAACATCGTTTGGGGGGCTGTTTTAGGATGAACCAATCTATGTTGTGGAGAATGGAGTTAAATTGAGATGAATTGAAAGTTGATAGTTTTCAACAGTCTTTGATAAGGTGGGGTTTAGGAATATGGGAGTAGTGTCTTAAGATGGTGGTAGGCTGATAATCACTGAGGGAGTCAGGTATGGTGGTGGGATTGTGGCATTGGTGGGGGGAATTGGTAAGGATCCAGTCTATGATGGAGCTGGAAGTGGAATTTTTATGGAAGCGAGTGGGAGATGTTATTAGTTGATGGAAGCTGTGTAGGTGGATACTGAGTTGGGGGAGTCATTTGTGAGTTTGGACCAATCAATGTTGACATCACCAAGGATAAGTGTCTCATATGGTATGTTGTGGGAGAACCAGGACAGGATGTTTTCAAGAATGGGCAGATTGTTACCAGGAGGAAGGTTGATAGAGGCAATTGCAAGTTTTTTTGTGGGGATTCAGATGGCAGTTAAGGATGATGATTTCAGCTGGGAGGAAGTCAGAAATTGGGGAAGGGTATGGTAAGAGGTTAAGAATGTCTGAGTAGAGGATGGCCACACCACCACCTTTTTTACAGGTCTATCAGATCAGAAGATATTATAACCTGGTGAGAGTATTTCACTTTTTGAGATTTGTGGCTTGAGCCAGATTTCAGATAGGGAGAGGATGTGAGGGGTATTGAGAGCTATCCATGAGTGCAGCTCAGTGACTTTGTTTGCTAGACTCTGAATATTCAAAGAGTAAATAGTTAAGTATTTGGATGGAGATGATTGTTGTGAGTGAGGTTGGTAACTGTTAGAGGAGTAAGATGGGGGCAGTGTAGAGGTAGTTTTGGGGGGAGAAGAGGGGCAAGGGTTGGGATGGATGTCTCTAGAATAAAGTAGGTTTTTAGTGAGGAGAGAGTGTGTAGTAGATGCTAGATGGAGTTTGTATAGTTTTGACTTAGCTTTGTAGGAAGGTTTAAAAACCTGTATTATGGATAGTTTATATAGACTTGAGTTAGAGGTGATAAAGAGATTAGGGGAGATAGTAAAAGATGAAGTAGTTGGATATATGTTGTATGAGTGAGAAGTTGGTGAACATAGGAGTGGGTCAGAGAGACTGGAGTGGTAAGAGGTGGAGATAGAGAGAATACAGAGTAGTGTAGAAGATATTAGAAAATAATACATGTTGGAATAAAATATGGTCAGATAGAGTAGGTAGAGACACAGTGGTATAGAGGAAGTGGTGTTGACAAGATTGACAGACTAGTAAGGTGGTTGTGACAATAGGCAGGAAGTGGAATTGTAGTGGCTAGTGTGTCAGGAAGGGGAGGGATAGTTAGGTATAAAGGTAATTGTAATGGGGTGGGTGGGAATGGGGGTAGGGTAGAGGAGCGAATGGAGCGGGGCTAGCACCCAGGTCAAGATGAAGTCATAGAAACAATCAGAAAAAGATAATGAAAAACTAGCTTGAGAGACAAGGATATAAAGTTTCTAAAGGTATAGTCACCAGAAATAAAATAAAAAGAAATAAAATATGAGCAGAAGTAAGCTTACAAAAGGACACTGGCCTCAAGCTACGCAAGTAGATTTACTTGAAGCAAACCTAGTGCAGTATGGTTAAAATAAGCTACAATAGAGAGGGGCTTTGGATGGGGAGAGAGAGGTATTACTAGCAGCTAAAAGCAGGGCAAAACATAAAAAAATTAATATGTAAGAGTCTGAAGACAGTAAAATAGGGCAGGTGCACTAGGAACGGCAATTATGAGTGAGGCTAGAAATGAATTCAGGGAAGGGTAAAGTGCAGAACAGCAGAATATACACAGAAACAGTATGAGGATAGTGGGTAACCAAAGAGAAAGGATAGGAGTTGCTGGCGTCTGCTTTTCGTGGTGACTAGCAAAAAAAACACTGTAAATTCTTGTTGTGCTTATAAAGTCTAGCATTAATTAAAAGATTGGTTTATGTAGTAGTCATTTACTGGGACACATACTTCAGTGGTATTATTTTAAGCTTAAAATGGTGGCTTCTGGTCAGATAGTTAGAGTTGCAGGGTATCTGTTAAGATCCTCAGACCTGTGTTGCCTGTACTGTGGCCAGGAGAAAACCGCAGGGAAAAATCCACTAGGGTTCAGTGGTATTATTTTAAGCTTAAAATGGTGGCTTCTGGACAGATAAAGTTGCAGGGTATCTGTTAAGGTCCTCAAACCTGTGTTGCCTGTACTGTGGCCAGGAGAAAACTGCAGGGAAAAATCCACTAGGGTTCAGTGGTATTATTTTAAGCTTAAAATGGTGGCTTCTGGACAGATAGAGTTGCAGGGTATCTGTTAAGGTCCTCAAACCTGTGTTGCCTGTACTGTGGCCAGGAGAAAACCACAGGGAAAAATCCACTAGGGTTCAGTGGTATTATTTTAAGCTTAAAATGGTGGCTTCCAGATAGTTAGAGTTGCAGGGTATCTGTTTATATATATATATATATATATATATATATATATATATATATATATATATATATATGCTCATAACATGTAGTGGAGTTATACCCAGCACCATACATCTTCACCTCTTAGTGCAAGAATTCTGGACAAAGGCTGTCAAAATAGGGGGCAATGGGCCAAGACTAGAGACATAATGTACGTAATGCAGTTATAAATGTAGAGTGTTTCTACAGTAACAGGATTTGTATCAGCATACATGTTCAGAAGGATGTGAGTTCTGAAACTGAAATGTACGTCATCATTTACTGACAGAAATCCTTACATCATCACAGTGATTTACCACAGAAATGAAAATAATGATTCTGTGGAACAGACCAGAAATATGAGCAATAAACCTGGACAGTCAGAAACAGTCTGGCCAGTCGAGAGGTATGCTCAGATCCCCTTATTGCAACAAATTTGGTCCAAGCCTGACAAAGGGGGGGGGGCATGAGACTGGGAGCATATCCCAAATACTGGAGTAGATAAGGTGACACAGTTATTGCAGTAACTCCCTCCTGTCTGTTGTAACATATATTGACTGGAATAGCCCAAGTCCAAAACCAAATTACTCCCCACTAGTTAATGACATAAATCGTCCCACTGATGTGTCAGAAATACACAACACATATGGGGGCCAGGTAACAGTACATATGATAAATATCTGGACATAACATCACAGTAGAGACACAGACATGGGTAGTATAATAAGCATGAGTATCACATTGAAATTGTAGAGCTGGCCAACTGTGTTTTGACCTTGTGTCCATGCCTACTACAAACAGATATATATGACCACCCACATAGCTGTATGGCCTCAGCAATACCTTACTTGTAAAACCTATCTCCACCAAAGTAGAGTATACCCCTTTGCTGGACAGCAGCAATGCAGAAAGCACATAATGTGATGATGTACTGGCTGTACAGGAAAAACTAGGAGCAGGCATCAACTGGGAAGCATGTCAACCTTTGTCTAAATGAACATATTAGGTCACAGTTGGATTACTGTAAGGCTAATTATGAGTACAAATTGGACACATCCACTAAAGGCAATCACAAGGCCATCCTCACATATGTCTGCAGTCAGAGAGGCAACAACCCAATTCACCCTAAAATGGTAGTCAATCACATCACATACACATACACCATAGCTACAGCCAACCTGCTGCAGCCAGGTTAGGGCAAATATCACCCCCAGGCACACCATCAGTATAGGTGGATATACACAGCACATCCAGCCCTTCCCTTCATCATCATGTATCAGGTGCAAACTGCCTAATCAAAGTTAACAAAAGCAAGTCACCTTGGGGCCTGATAACATTCTTGTCTGCATCCTATATGAACTTAGGCATATGCTTCCAGCTTCATTACCCACTGTATGCAAACAAAGCCTGAGCACCACTGACATCCCATCTGTAAGGAACACGGCCATTGTCATCCCTCTACACAAACGCGAATGATGAATGGTACTTTATGCAATTTACTGGCCCCCATTGGGGGGGGATATGACACATCAGGGACAACTCTTGTTCATACAGTGCTGTCAGGTACAGGGGTATGATGTGTTTGGAAGTGGTGGCTAATGATAGTCTATATTCATGTGATGGCTCTGTGAAGAACTCTGGGCAATGTCTGAGGCCCTGTGATGTGTTTCCCTTATTATGTCTTCCAGGTGCCATGCAGCAGCAAGTGCCTTACACAGATGCGGAGACAGCAGCCCTCACAGAAGCTGTAATCTTAAACTATTCCATCCTTTCTGGCAGTAGCAGGCAAAATCTGCAGCAGCAGACTGCCTTGTGGGATGAGATCATTCATAGAGTGAGCATCTTGGGCCACCATGGGTGCAGATTTGATCAGGTTAGACATAGCGTAACTGACTTGATAAGTTGTGCCTGGCAAAGGGCTGCTGCTGTAGCAAGGGAATGTACTGCTACCGGTGGGGGGGCCAGCCACACAGGCCTCACTTACAGCGACAGAGTAGCTCCTTGCCAACCTTGAAGTAGCCCCCCCCCACATTCTCAAACATGGGAAGCAGCAGTTATTGAGGTGGGTGGCACCCAGGCAACAGGCAAGGAGCGTCCAGGTAAGGCCAAAGTGCACATCAGTATAATGTGGTAGCATTTAAACTGTCTTCTATATAGTCTCTAGATGCATATGTCAGTGCAAAATGGATTAGTGGGTAGGGTTTAGTAATGCACACAAGTGGACATCTATGGGGAAGGAGAGCAAATTGTTTAATATCATAGTGTGTACTGTACCTGTGCAGAAACATAGCATTCATCTTGTACCAATGCCTAATGTGAATCTGCTGACAATACCTCTACCTCACAACTACATAGGTGCCTCTGGTCTGCACGTAGGACAGCAGCCTGAAGATGGTAAGTATGGTCATTTTCTTGTTGTGGCTCACCAGTACTCCAGGCATGCTGAAGTTAATGCATGTGACTGTGCACACAATTGTTGCACTCAGCCATTTGGCAATATTTGCATGTTCACTTGTGGTGGTGTTTACCGCATTGCATCATGGTGGTCATCACAGGGACCTATTTGCAGGAGATGTCACATATCTGTAGCATACCTCACAACCTATCATTGCAGGACATCTGGACAAAGACTGATAAAATGGGGGGACAAAGGCCCAAAACTAGGGTCATATTGTTTAAATGAGTGGTATACAGTACATATAAATGGTGTACACACCTGTTAGAATGCCAGGTATTTGTGATATACAAAAGTGAGAGCACAATAGACAAGTTCAAAATACTGCCAACCTTTCATGTGACCTATAATCTGTACAATTCAATTGTAAAGCAAACAGATCTGTTAGGAGAACTAAATGACATATAATAGTACAACAACCTAGATGCATATGTGTGCACAGGCTGAAGCTACTACTGTGTTGAGGCAGCTTTCGATATAACTACAGTAGTACATCTTACTGGGTACACACCTGCCATCAATTACAGAGACTATTTGATTAACAGCAAATAATGGTTGTCTGTCCTACCAGGATTATCCTATCATATACCTAGTTGCCTGCTAGAGCAACAGCCATGGTTCACATGGAGCTAATGAAGCTGCTAAGGGACCACATGTTTGAGATGTATCAGCCTGGAGATGGGTACCAAAACATTTCCACAGCATTGAACATACCATGGAACACAGTGCAGACAGTCATCAAAAGGTGATGAAAATATGGAGCTACAGTGACATTGGGAAGGAGTGGACATCCCATCAAAGTCTATGAGAATACAAGACCAAAACTGGCCAAGAAGCCTGCCAGGAGTCCTACAGCAACAGTGAAGGAGTAGCAGGAATCTCCAGAAAGTACTGGATGTGTACTACATGTCACAACAATCTTCCATGGTCTCCATATGTCCTGCTTATAGGGTAGGGTTTGAAGATGGCAGAGTTTCCTCACACCACACAATATCCAGGCCTGGCAAAAGTCTGAAAACAATACATCAGGTCTACAAAAAGCAAGTGGGAAAATTTGTTATGGTAATATGGGACCATGGTTGAACTTTTTGGCCACAATTCTGACAGGTGTGTTTGACGCAATAACACCACTTCACATCACTGCAACAACACCACTCACATGGTGAAGCATTTTGATGGCAGTGGCATGCTTTGGGGTTGCTGTTCACAAGCTGGATCTGGGGCTATAACCAAGTTAGAGGGGATTTTGAACAGTTCTAAACACCAGTCCCTTGTGGCTCCAATCCTTCTGCTGTCTACCACATAGCCATGGATGGTGAGGAATTCCACCTTTCAACACAACAGTGGCCCAAACCATACATCCAAATCAACAAAAGGATGGCTTCACCAGAACACATGCAATGTTCTGCACTGGCCCAGCCAGAGCTCACACCTACATCCAATAGGATATATGCAGTGATCTGAAAAGGGCAGTGCACAGGGTATGCCCTTGCACTCTGACATAGTTAGAGGTGTTTTGCAAGGGAGAGTGTGCAAACATTGGCAAGTCAAGATGTGCCATGCTGATAGGCACTTTTCCAAGAGGACTGAATGCTGTGATTAAATCAAAAGGTGCTTTAACAGAGTATTACTTTAAGGGTGTGCACACTCATGCAACCAGGCTATTGTACCTATTTCAGTTACCAGATGTTACCTGTAACTTATGTGTATGTTCTTCAGTTGGATTGTACAGGTTATATGTCATATGAAATGATGGCAGAATTATGACCTGATTTCTGAGGTCTCATGCGATATATCACAAAAACCTGACATGTTAACAGGTGTGTACACTTACTATATCCACTGTAAGCTTGGGAAGTTGCTTGAGTAACTGGCTTTGTTTTAACATACATGTACTGCAGGTTATGCAGTCTGTACCTCAAATTAGGTCATGAATTAATGGTACCAATCCACAGGTCAACCCAGTAATGTATCAGACAAACACAGGAGTTATGAGGAACAGACCAAACATATGAGCCACACATGTAGACATTCAGCAAAACCCTGTACAGTTGGAAGGTATGTTCTGTAAGAGTTGCCACAGTGCTATACTGTTGAACAGTAATAATTTATATGGGTGCAGATAGTGCTAGGTGAAGGGCCATCATCTACTAACACCACTCACATATCCCAGAGGTGTATATTAGTAGTATCGGTAATTGGAAAGGGCTGCACTGCATGATGCTAAGGTTCTGTCCAGAGTGTGTATGTTATTGTCTGACTGTGTGTTGTGAATGCCCCCAGTTAGCTAATGTGAGGTCTGTGTAATGCCTTTGAGGCACCTCACCTGTGTGTGTGTGTGTGTGTGTGTGTGTGTGTGTGTGTGTGTGTGTGTGTGTGTGTGTGTGTGTGTGTGTGTGTGTGTGTACCAGCAAACCTTATAGTGTTGATAGTAATTTACATATGTTGTTTTTTCCCTCACAGGTAGACATGGTGGCCATGTTCCCTCCCACTCTGATTCTGATGTCAGTGTTTCTGCAGCCTCTGACCATGATGATACTCATATTGAGGCACAAGTGAGATTGTCAGGGTCTGAATCTGTGACATCCTACTATTGTCAACCCTATCCCCACACACAGTCACAATGCCCACACATACCCCGTCACCAGTGGCCACAGATAATGGACAATTGGCGGGTGGTGGCATGGAACAGGCTACTGTGGTGACTATGGCAAGTGAGAGTACAGGCACTAGCCATAGCCAGAGTGCTGGTGAGGTCCCAAACAGGCAGATGGGCAATGCTGTCCGGAGGAGGATTGCAGCCTGTCATGCCCCTGTTGCAAGTGCCACAGCAGCAGTCAGCAGACGCATGTTTCGGGCTGTCATGGAGGCACAGGCACGTAATGAATGTAATACCAGACATATATACAGGGTCATGGATGAGCACATCCCTGGTGTCTGTGGCAATATTTGTGAACTCCCTGCAGCCATCCATGAGCGTCCTGAGGTCATGGATAGATGGTGGGGGGGAGACCTTGGTACTCCTCAATCATGGAATATCTGTGCTTGAGCATTTGGCAGATGATGGCCATCAGCCATGTGGATGTAGGGCAGCACCACAATCAGCTGAGGGTCTACATGGCCGTGCACCATCACGTTCCCATACTGGCAGTACCACTAGCACTACAGAAGGTGATGTGCTGTCCATGACATGATGCAGCAGGCCATGGGCATCTGATCCTTGCTGGTTCCAACAGGGATGTGGATCTAGCAGGCAGCAGTCACCATTGAGGAGTAGTACTACATCTAGACTCAACCCTGGTGGTACCGGTGATACACTTGGCAGGCCCATTTCCCATGTCCATGGTCTGAGATGGTGAACTGTACACCCTGCCATGTATGGCCCACAGCAGTCCAAAATACCCCTGTGGAGGGCGCCCACGTGGTGTGACTGTGTGCATACAAACACACACACAAATTACCATCAGACAAGTCATCTCCACACACACACACACACACACACACACACACACACACACACACACACACACACACACACACACACACAGACACACACACACCACCCCTACACAGCCCATTTAATGAACACCCCCAAACTTACACATGACGTCAACCATATAGCCCAGCATAGGCTTCTGGCAAACCCACACAACCACCCTGTGCATATGATGATACCTGTGCCACAACCCTGACATCCATACCATCGATGCAGGGACATGCTAATATGAGTCTGATTCACAGGGTGACTGTAGTAGAGTGTAGCTATTTAAAGCTGTGTAAGGTGCTGTCATCTGGCATTTGTAATGGGTACACATCAGAGTGTGTGGGTACCTTTTCAGCCATGATACATTATTGGTGTTAGTAGCACTAAGTGAATGTGTTGTCACATGCTGTATTCTGTTTGTGTTCCAGGTGTCTGTGTGCCAGCAGGATGTGGCCATGCAGACATCACCAACAAGGAGTATGGCAGTGTCGTAACACATCAACCATGTTACTGCTGATGTACAGCTGCATCTGCCCACATTTACTAGGTCTGTGTAACAGTTCTTGCATGTGCCTCACAGCTTCTAGGGCTGATGGGTTGTATATAAGTCTATGGTTGTTGACATCAGCTCTAGTAGAGCAGACTATGGTAATTGTGGTGGGTGTAATACACCTCAGATTGCTAACCCCCTCAACCCCAGAGGATATTGTGTCGACCAAACACACAGAGAATCCTGTTCACATATACACACTCATGCACACATAGGATCACAGTTGTCAGTGTTGTGTTTGAAACCACTACCCATCAAGTTATGGTACCAGACTGTTATGCAATTATTGCAGGTGGCACAGGACTACTAGTATGATGAGTGTTACAAGGTACCTGTAAGGTGAATAATATCACATGGCTTTGTGAGGTATGGCAATGGTGGGTGTACTGGGTGTGAGAGTACTCATAATAGTGTCACATACAGGTCTACGCACTCACAACCACTGATATACACACCAATGTGCGCACACACACACACACACACACACACACACACACACACACACACACACACACACACACACACACACACACACACACTTGCCAGTACTGACATTAGCAGACCAACCTAGCCTGTTATTCATACTATACTATTCCATACTGTTGCACATGGCTTATAGGGCTGAAGAGTGTCAAAAGATACCACTATGGTTGATATGAACAACGGACCTCATACAGCAGACCTAGGAATGTGTACTGTGAGTACCATGGCATAGAATATGAAACCACGCCCATCCAATGGATGTTGGTCTCGCACAAACACAAGATACTCTTCTCTCACACACATTTGCCAGGACTGAGATTAGACCCATACCTATCTATTTATTGTTACTACATTGTTAGACATTTATCACATGTGCCACAGAGGTTATGGGGTGACACTTGTCCAAAGGTACTTCTTATGTGAGGGACATCACCAGGCCTTGCACATTATGACAATGGGTGATGTACTGGGTGAGAGAGGCCACAAAATACTGTAACCTACTCATATACAGACATTAATACACACACACACACACACACACACACACACACACACACACACACACACACACACACACACACACACTTGCTAGGACTCATATTAGAACCCCTAGCTATGTAGTTATTGCTATTATAGTGTTATGCAGTTACCGCACACACCACAGAGCTTATAGGTTGGGGAGTGTCGCAAGGTACCTATATAGTGAATAACATCTACAGTACTTGTAAGGTATGGCAATGGTAGTTGTAATGGGTGAGACAGGCCAGCAACTACTTTCACCCATATGTTTACACACTCACAAACACTTTTATACACACTAATGCACACACACATTTGACAGTACTGAGATGCATAGGTGTGAACATGGCAAATGCCCATGGAGGCTTTACAAGCATAGCACATGGGAATATACTGGCATCATGCCACCTGACGATACCCCCCAGTGTGTCTACTGAGTATAGTCACTGGAGTGATCCCCAGGGTAAGTATTCTATTCCCCATCCACTCTTCCAGATTTCACTTGAAGAGGGCCAGTGATGTGCTCTGCTTGACATGTATATGACGTCAATTCCATAGCATGGTCAGTCTCTGGGTTGTGAACCTGTCCCTCCAGCATTTCCTGTTGATTGTGAGAATGGGGTTGAGGTATCTGGGCATGTTGTGTGAACAGATTGGTTTCTTCTGACATAGCATTCCTGACAGGGTTGGGTCAGACATGGCTGTGTATATCAGGCAGCCATGACACCTAAGTAGCCAAAATGAGACAGAGATTCATTGGAGTTGTTGGAGTCTGTCCATATGGGGCTAGTGTTTAGTACCTAAGATCCTCTTTGTGAGGTACATTTTAAGCCTCTCCTGTTTTTGCAGGTGCCCAGTGGGGTACATGGCAAATAGGCCATAGTACACATTGATTGGCCTACTAAGGGGAGAGTACAGGGAAATACTGTCCTTTTACTTCCTGCATTCAACACCCTAAGCCAGGAGAAGTGACACACTGAAGGACTTTTGGAAGACAATGGCACTGAAGTGGTCAACAGAGATCTCACTGTCAACCTGTGTTCCCAGTTCCCTTATACCAATATCAGTGTTAAGTGGACTACCATCAATGTATTACTTTATGGGAACCATGTCGTACCCAAAGGGGATGCTAGCACATCATCTGGCATTGAGTTTATGTCTAGGGTTCTGACAACAGTCATAGGTCTCAGAGAGGCCTTTGTGAAGGTTGTCAACCTCACATGGTGGGGTAATAATAGCACCCACATTGAAGTCATCTGCAAACATTGTCAGCCAGGATACCTTCATATTGGGCTGGTCCTCAGAGGTGTGGATACCAAACATGAGGGGACCCAGGTCCACAACCTTTGTGACCCCACTTGTGACTGTTCAGCAGTCTGACATGGAGTCTGTTGCTTTCATGCTGTGGGTTCTATCTGTGAGCCAGTTTGCATGCCACCTACTGATGTAGTGTAGCTACCTACCTGAGTGTTTCTGTATAATTCCTGAGTGGGGAGTGATATCCAAGGATTAGATGGGTTGCCTATCTTGTTATCTATTTCATACTGTCACATAGTTATTGCACATGACACAATGTTTATAGGGCTGCAGTGTCTACAGGTCCCTCTACAGTGGATGACACCTGTGGACCTTGTAATGTGGACACTGGGACATGTACTGTATGGGCAACAGCAAAAAGTAGCAAAGCCCAACTCCCAATAGATATGGTTCTCACACAAGCACAACAACCCCCCCCCCCCCCCCACAGACAGGATACTGCTCTTGCACACACACTTGCCAGGACTAAGATTAGCACACCTACCCATCTATTGATTTCTACTACAGTGTTACTCATTTATAGCACATGCTATGGAGTTTGTAGGGAGAAGAATGTCCAAAGGTACTTCTAAGGTGAGAAACATCACCAGCCCTTGTAAAGTGTGGCTATGGGTGATGTACTGGGTGAGAGAGGCCACAAATTACTTTAAAATACATATATACACACACATTTGCCAGAACTGGGATTAGAACTCCTACCTAACTAGCTATTTGAACTATAGTGTTATGCAGTTATTACATGTGCCACAGATCTTATAGGGCTGAGGCCTGATGAAAAGGACTTCTAAGGTGACTGATATCTGCAGGACTGCTAAAGTAGAGAAATGGGAAGTGTGCTGGGTTTTAATGGACCCAAAATGTTAACTTATAAACACACACACAAACACACACACACACACACACACACACACACACACACACACACACACACACACACACATATTTACATTTGGGAATTGACCCCAAATCTTTAACTTATAAATGCACATACATTTACATTTGCCAGGACTGAGATTAGAACTCCTACCTAACTAGTTATTTGTATAGTGTTATGCAGTTATCACATGTGCCACAGAGCTTATTGGGCTGAGGCCTGACTAAAGGTACTTTTATGGTTACAGACATCTTCAGGACTGCTAAAGCAGGGCAATGGAAAGTGTACTGGGTTTGAATGGACCCAAAATCCTTAACTTATAAACACACACACACGCGCACACACACACACACACACACACACACACACACACACACACACACACACACACACACACACATTTACATTTATTTGCCAGGGCTGAAATTAGAAGTCCTACATGACTAGTTCTTTGTACTCTAGTGTTACACAGTTATCGCACGCACCACAGAGCTTTCAGGCTGAGGCTTGACAAAAGGGACTTCTATGGTGACAGACATCTTCAGGACTGCTAAAGTAGGGCAATGGGAAGTGCACTGAGTGGGAAAGGCCTGTTAATTCCTAGATCCTAATGACAATTCTCTAAGTGTATTAGCATGCCCAGTGTGACCTTCTATAGTAAATGTGAGACTCCATTCCAGGGATTGTTCTACTCCAGTCCAGTTTGTTTTGTGCTACAGCCATACCTCTCAACCTGTTGGTGCAGGATATCTGGTGATAGCCTATCAAAATGGGGAGACAATGGGCCATATAGTTATTGTGACTATTTCTCTTAGTGATGTTTGGTTTGCTAGGGTTACAGGGTTTGTTTTAGCAGACATCTGAAATATATGATATTTGACACTATCATGTATTGTTTCAGTACCTTGTTACATATCTCCTCAGGTAATCACAGTGATTTACCAGAGGAATACAGGATGGATGATGCACACACCAATATTATGGGTCAAATGTTAGACATTCTTGCACAATCCAACCTGTTGAGAGGTGTGCCTACAACCAATTGACTGCTGGAGCTGTGGAAATGGTCCAGCACCTTGGTGATATATTATAATGGTGGAATCTCTGTGCATTTCTGTTCTGGCATGGTCTGATTTCAAGTCCACAGTTGGGTAATATGTCAGTCCAGATCAGGGTGACAGACAGACTCCAGTTAGATTTGTAGGGGATAAGATATGTGGGGGGTGTCCTGGGTCAGATATGTTGGCCTATAGCTACCAGTATTTTGCATAGGGTCTTCTCAAAGGTTGACTGCCCTTGGAGGGTCTTGTGTGTGTCAGACTGTTTGACCAGCCAGGAGGTGTGTCTGTGTGTCTCACATACATTTGGCTTGGCTGGTCAGATTTTGGGGTCAGGATGTTGCATAGGATAAGTGATCAGGGAAGGGTGTGGTTCTCCCCATAGACATGGGCCAGGGTTCTGTGGGTGCAGACATGTCACCATCATCCAAGGTTAGGATTGCCTGCAATTAGTGCATTCCCATGTTTAGACTCCTAGCCCTGCCTGTCAACTGTACAGAGTATTACAGAATGTCCAGATTCATGACTCATATATCTGGTTGGTTACCCAAACAAGTGTGGTTTTTAAGGAAAGTGTTTGCATGTCACTCTGGGTTGAAGTCAGATATTAGTGACAAATGACATTGCAGTTTCAGACTTCATATCCTTCAGACATTCCATGCTAATACAATCATTCCATCAACTTTTTAGCATTATTAGAGCAGTATTTCAAATGTGTCCTTCTCTATGGACCTTTATTACCCCATTATTCATGGCTTTGTCCATATTTCTGGCTCTCTGCGGTTGGCAGGTTTGCTCCTAGCAGTTAGCAGTATGGCCTTTCTTTGCATTTTGTAATCTGTGTTATGTTAGTGTTATGGACCCCATGACACTCCCTAACAGGGCACTGTGGGTGAGGCATGGGCATTTTCCAGAGGCCTGTAGGCCAGGTGTGACAGATGCAGCCGATCTGTAGCAAGGCAGTGCATTCTGTTGATCACATGTTCCCAGGCTGCCAGGCAGTGGACACCCCTGGGATGGTACCAGTAAGTTGACTGGGTGTTACTGACAATTGCTTTCTCTTTGGGTTGAACCATCACTCTAGTTAACAGCTGAATGCTGCTTAAGGCTAGGGATATGTTACTGCATTTCTATGGGACTATGGGGGGGTGACACATCTGTACATAATACACATTTGCACAGACTGTGCTGATATTTGCTTAATATTTTGGTCTCATTTAGCATAATGGTGTGCCCTATATTTGAGACTACAGGCATAACGATATCAACCACAGGTCAGATTGTTCTGGCATAAACATTTGTAGTTTCAGTCTTCTTAACTTTCAGAGCCATACTGCCACTGCCACACCTGCTGTGATATCACTGTGCAAGTCTGTAGGTGGTAAAATCGTGGATGTCATCATGTGAGGGCCTTTGCCAGACATTTGTTTATGGTTTTCTACAATTGATCTGCTGGGTGAGGCTGGGGCTGAGTAAGGGACCCCCACTTTTACATCCATGCATGTGATCTATGACCCCCCCCCCAATTATTTGGCTCACCAAATATACTGCAATGGTATTTGTCAACTAGCATGGTACTGCATAGTATGGGTAAGCCAGTACTGGGCATACACTTTCTGCTGTCCCACATAGCTGTCAGTTGTCTGCTGCTATCCCAGTAAGCCACCCCATTCCCTTGCATGCTTGCATCAATACCATAGATATGCTATCAGAACATTCTACTCCATTCATTTATTGTTAAGAAGACTGACTTACCTTGTGCCTGAGGCAGTTGTGAGGATGATGCTTGAGGGCTGACTATGTCGGATGCATGCAGTACATTGCCTATACATTGTAAGGTAAAGATGGTGTGATGTTTGGCATCCATTTTACTGTGTGTGCAAGTCAGAAAGAGAGATATCAGTCCCTCGGGCCCTACAGTGTCAGTGTATGTGCTATGCCTTGCCTCTTTGCCAAGACCAGGGCATACTGGGCATGCCTCAGTCTTCCTACAGGGGCAGGCTCAGGATGTTCCTCCCTTGAGTCCCTCTGTGCCTGTGGAGACCTTGGAAATGGTAGTGGGCTGTGTGGCCCTTCCCCAATTTGTTCCTGCTGCAGCTGTTTCCACAGGATGATATTGTGTAACATGGCACATACTATGAACATGTGTGCACATGTGGCTGGAGAGTTCTGCAACACTCCACCAGATATGTCAAGGCAGCAGAGCCATGACTTGAGCATCCCAAACACATGCTCTATAATGATCTTGGTTTGTCCGTGTGCCTCATTATGGCATTCATGTGTGGGTGTGTGTGCATTTCTGATGGGTGTCATCAGCCATGGCTCCAGTGCGTAGCCAGCATCGCCCACCAGATGGCCATATGGGATGTCCTCATTGGAAAATGCCTGGTACTGCTCTGACGAATGCCAGATGTGGGAGTCCTGATAGCTTACAGGCTGCCACAGATTCATGATAATGCCCTGGACATCGCACACAACCTGGCAGCTGATAGAGTGGAAACCCTTGTGGTTAAGGTAGATCCTACCCTGGTCACTGGGTGGTGCTTGGAAGTGGATATGCATGCAATTTATGGCACCTAGTACTTCTGGGTATTCTGCTACACTGTGGAATAAATGGATATTGCTGGTCCTCTCCTTACAGATGCTGGGGAAGTAAATGTGCTTAGTAGCATGCGGTCACATGGCATCCTGGAACTGGTGGATTATCTTGGACGCAGATGCCTGTGAGACCCCCATGATATCCCCAGTTGGTTTTGGAAAGTACCCATAGCTAGTATTCTTAAGGCTACACATAACATGGTATCCACTGGGATGGGTTCCCTGCTGTTGGCTCTGGGTCTGAGGTGAGGCTGGCACAGCTCAACAAGTTGCTGAAGTATGTCCCTGTCCACCCTGTAGTGCTCTACTGTCTCCAGATCATGTAGCCCCTGGTAGGTTACCCTGGGTCTGAACACTCTTCTCCTCCTCCTCGGTGAGTTGGTTGTCAGCATTATTATCCTCAACACCCTTGGCCTCATGCACATGCTGATAGATCAGAGCGACAGCAGCCCCTAACATTTTTTGCTAGTTTTGTCAGTTAAAATTACCCCATATGTGCACACCTATGGTGCAGAGGTTGTGGGAAAAAACAGACTGGAAGGTGTTTGCATAGGTAATAGTAGTGTGCTGCAGATGCTGCCTGTGTGATTGGCTGACTTTGAGGCATTCCACCTGCCAGCTATTTAACTTGCATTTGAGTGGTTGTATTTTGCTATTTCCTTCTTTTCCCCCTGTGATGACCGTGCCCTGGCAAAGCAATCAAGGAGCTTCAATCCTCACCACTAACACCAGGGAGGTCATCTCATAGAAGAGGAAAGGATAACTAATACACACAGTAAAGTACAATTTCCATTAAGTGCACACAGAGATCACAGTCAGTCTGGGGCTGGTTGCTCCCTTGCTCACCAGGTCCCCAGTAAGACTCCCCACTGGCATAGCTATAGGGTCCAGGTCTCAGCCTAGCTGGGCAAGCTAAAACCTCCAGTACCCTCTCTGTCCAACCAGTGCTTCGTGTCTTTGCCCAAGTAGCTGACACACCACACACACACACACACACACACACACACACACACACACACACACACACACACACACACACTTTGAGAAGAAGAGGTTATACAACCACACAGACACTCCTGGGAAAGGCTGACACAGATTCTCCAGCTGTGCCCCTTTACCCAGACCATATGGTAGCAATTACTGCCACCACCCAACTAATAATATCAGCTGCTAAACGACCCTTAAAAGGGTGTCCAATTATTACTGTTCAATATTATTATTCAATGATAATGTGACTATACAGTCTAAGGCTTATCAGAGTGGCCTATTACAAAATACTCTATAAATATGCAATGTACTCTAGAGCTTATCTCTACAAAAACCAGCCACAGGTAGAAGGTTTTAAAAATATTTAATAATAAATAGTTAAAACACAAGATAAGACTACTACACCACAGAGATATCTAAGAGTTCAGAGATCACACAAAAACGTAAAATAATACAGTAGGACAGGTCTGATTTCAAAGAAAAATACCTAATTAATCTTTACTAGCTTTAACTATTCCTGCAAGAAACCACTGTGCTAAAACTTACATGTGAGAACAAGGCAGAGTGATGATAAGTTGGATATCAAGATCAAAATGCTCCGCAGTCTCTTGTGAGAAATAGTATTTCAACATTACTAACAAACATATCTCTAAGGTCTTCCCAAATTACATCATGTTTGAAACTTAAGTTATCCCAGTATTCATACTGCATCATCTTAACACCTGGTCTGAGTTCTCAGGCCACAAACTGCATTATTTAGCAATCTAACACCTGCACAGAAACTTACAATAGAAGACATTTCACATGTATATTCTAACAGAAACTAGAGCAATAAAGCACATTCCACATCTAAATTACAGTCATAAACTTTAGCCTTAAAACAATGTGCATGAAACCTTGATCCAGCTGCACTGGAGCCGAATTCTAATATGAAAGGGTCACAATATGCTTCACTGGGCCAGTAGAGTGCAATGTTGTCACATATTTTGCAGTTCCACATTTCACAGTATTCATTACACTCAAGAAACATGCCTGTATTTTACATTTATTTACAAATGCCAGAATTATATATCAAATTCTATTTGACTAGGCTGGCAGCCTTCACCCATCTCTCCCCAATCATCACACCCCCCCCCCCCGGGGATCTCAAGCAAGTTTTTCAAGTGCCCCTTGAGAAACATCGCTTCAGAGTGTCAGATCTATCTGGGTGTACCTCACCCCATTCCCTGTCTTGAGAGCCCATCTGCATTGGCATTGCTACTCCCACGCAGTGCTGCACTGACATATCATATGCTTGCAACCCCAGGCTCCATCTTAGCAACTTGGCATTTTGCTGACTGGCTCTGTTTAACCATGTTACAGAGTTGTGATCTGTCATCACAGTGAATTTTCTTCCATACATATAAGGCTGAAGTTTCTGCAGTGCCCACACTATGGCTAGGCATTCATTTTCTACAGCTGCATAGCATTCCTCCCTGGGTTGGAGCCTATGACTGAGATAAACCACTGGGTGCTCTTCTCCCTCTGAAGAAGTCTGGCTAAGTACAGCCCCCACCTCACAGTTTGAAGCATCCACCTGCAGAACAAATTCTTTGCTGTAGTCTAGACTGGCTAACACAGGGGGTCCTCCCAAAGCTTCCTTAAGCTTCTGAAATGCCTGCTTACATGCTGGGGTCCACACTACCTTATCTGGCCTGTTCTTCCTTGTCAGGCCTGTGAGGGGAGCAGCTATGGTACTATAATTAGGAATTAACTTTCTGTAGTACCCTGCTGTCCCTAAGAATGCCCTCACCTGCTTTTTGGTAACAGGTGCAGGCCATGCCTGAATGGCTTCCACTTTGGCAGGTTATGGCCTTATCTTACCACTCCCCACTCTAAGTCTTAGGTAGGAGACCTCTGCCATACCCACCTGACATTTGCTCGGCTTAATGGTCAACCCTGCACTCTGCCCAGCACATCCTTGACATGCTGAAGGTGCTCTTGCCAGGAATGGCTGTAGATAGCAATATCATCCATGTAAGCGAGGGTAAACCCTCCTGCTCCTGCTAAGATATGATCTACCAGCCTCTGGAAAGTCGCTTGGGCATTCTTCATCCCAAAGGGCATCTTTGTGAACTCAGACAAGCCAAAAGGAGTCACAAAGGCTGAATTCTCTCTAGCACTGGGAGTAAAGGGCACCTGCCAGTAACCCTTGGTAAGATCAATGGTTGTAAGATACTTAGCTCCACCCAGCTGCTCTAGGGTCTCATCTGTCCTAGACATGGGGTAAGCAGCTGACTCTGTGTGACTATTTAATTTCCTGTAATCCACACAGAACCTGGTGCTGCCATCATTTTTTTGGCACCAACACCACTGGTGAGGCCCAGGGACTGTTGAACTCTTGAACCACCCATAGTTCCAACATCTCCTGTGCCTCCTCCCTCAGAGTCTGTTTCACTCTCTCAGGCACCCTATAAGAGGCCTGCCTAATAGGCCATTGGGGTCCTGTATCCACCTGGTGCTGTACCTGGTGGGTGCACCCTGGTTTCCCAGTGAACAGGTCCCCAAATTCCTACAACACTGCTCTGATTTCTCGAACTTGGGTAGGAGATAGCTGCTGGGACATTGCTACCCCTTCCACCAAGGTGTCAGCTCGAGCCTCACTGAGATCATAAACAAGATCTCTCTCAGAGTCCTCTTGCAATCCACTGCAAATGCTCAGCACAAGGATCTCCCTGTCATGGTAAGGTTTCATCATGTTAACATGGTACAATTTGTGCCCCTGCCATCTGCCTAGCACTTCCACCATGTAGTTAACATCACTTACCTTTATTACCACCTTGTAGGGTCACTCCCAAGCTGCTTGCAACTTGCTGTGTCTGACAGGAATAAGAACCATTACCTGCTGCCCCACAGCATATTCCCTAGCTTGAGCATTCCTGTCATACCACACCTTTTTCTCTTGTTGGGCTTCTTCCAGCTTCTCCTGGGCCAGGCCCATGAGTTTCCTGAGCCTTGTCCTGAGGTTCAGGACATATGCCACAACAGACTCCTTGTGAGACTCACAGTCACCTTCCCACTCATCTCGAATTAAATCTAGAGGTTCCCTCACCCTATGCCCATACAGCAACTCAAAGGGTGAAAAACCTGTGGATTCCTGGGGAACCTCTCGGTAAGCAAACAACAGATGGGGCAAATATTTGTCCCACTCCCTCTTAAACTGATCTGCAAATGCCTGTAGCATGGACTTGATTGTAGAATTTAACCTCTTAACAAGGCCATTAGTCTGGGGATGGTAGGGGGTGGTCTTCATGTGCTTCTCCCCACAGGACTACCACAGACAAGCCAGCAGGTCTGACATAAAATTGGCACCTCTGTCAGACAGTATTTCTTTTAGGAAACCTACCCTGCTGAAAATCTCTAGCAAGGCATTTGCCACCTTCTCGGCCTCAATGGAGGACAAAGCCACTGTCTCAGGGTATTGTGTAGCATAATCTACAATCACTAGGATATACTTTTTCCCTGTGTAACTCGGGGTACTCAGAGGACCCACAAGATCCATAGCTACCCTCTGAAATAGCTCCTCAATCACAGGCAAAGGCATCAAAGGAGCTCTCATCTTGTCTCCTCCCTTGCCTACCTTTTGAAACTGCTCACGTGTACTGCAGTACCCTGATACACCTCTGGAAATTCCAGGCCAATAGAAGTTTTGCATAATACACCTCTTTGTATGTTTTATGCCCATATGCCCTGCAAAGAGAATATTATGGGCTATTGCTAGAAGCACCAGATGGTACTCTCTAGGCACTACCATCTGCTGTATTCTCTCACCTTCTAGTCCTCCCTCAGTGGTCCAATCTCTGTATTGTCACCCTTTGTCCCAGAATACAGATTCCCCCTTCCCTTGAGAATAAGGTGTCACCCTAGCTACCTGCCTCAGGCCTTGCAATGTAGGGTCTGAGAGCTGAATCTGTCTCAAGTCTCTCCTTGTAACCCTTCCCAGCTCCCCTTCCACAGGAAATCTGGCATCCTCTGACAGTGGTGCCTCACTGTCAGCCTGGGTACTACTACTTACCTCTACCTTTGCAGTTACCCTGTCCAAGGCAACATCAGTACCCACAAGCAGCTGTGGCTCACATTCAGTCTCACTGCTACAGCATAGCTCACTCCCTGAAGTAACCACATCAGCAGTCCTGGCTGCAAGTATGCAGTCTGTCTGGGTCTCCCCCAAGCTACCAGACTCACATACTTGTCTCCTAGCCTCACTCCATGTAACTGCATATGTACATAGTACTGCCTCATCCAAATCCTTCCCTCTAAGGACATCTGCAGGATGGTAGTTCCATACCCCTGTTGTCTCAAGACAACCTACTGTTGGCATTTTGTCTTTCCCACTTAATGGCTCTTTCACCTTTCATTCCCCACCTTGCCTCCGTGGACATCTGTATGCCACATGGCCCCACTGGTTGCATTCAAAACATTTATCCCTGGCTCCTGGACATGTACCTGGACTAGTGGCTTCCCCTGCTACTGGCAGATTCTGTTGGGGCAGTCTGTGCTGCCCATCATGGGTTCCTTTAGACCCATTAGCAGTAATGGGGGTCCCCTTCCTGTGCAGGGCTGCCCTGCTGGCCAGGTATAGGTCTCCCTTCTTCCACAACTCCTCTGAAGTAGCAAACTGTCTATCAGCTAACCAAATCCTCATGTCTTCAGGCAAAGTGCTAAGGGCTTGGTCTCTTACCAAAAGGTCTGCCAGCCCTTCGAAAGTGGTGACCTGACATCCACTCACCCAGCTATGAAAATAAGTGCTCAGTTCAACAACATATTCACATACATTTTCATCTGCCTTGCATCTATGCTCACAAAACCTTTTCCTATACATTTCAGGTGTTAGCTTAAAACATTCTAATACATGTCTTTTTACAGCAGTAAATCAAAACAGTCAGTGTCATGCATTTTTGCTAAAGAAGTTACAGCTTTACCATGGAGTAAAGGGGTCATGAGCCATACCCAGAGCCTTTGGCCATCTTCATACTGCTTACATACCCTCTCAAACATATGAATGCAGCAATCAAAATCATCAACCTTTTAAACTGTGGAAGGAATTTACTGACCTTTTGTGCTTCTGGGGTCCGGTTACTCCCTTCCCCATTACCTCCATGACTCCGGCGAAGAGTCAGCATTTCCCTCTCATGCCTCCTCTGCCATTCATTTTCCTAAGCTTGTAGACTCCTTGTTTTCTTGGCTGCTTCTAGTTCCATACGCCTGGCCTCCAACTCAAGTCTCTTTAGCTCCAGCTGGATTTTTAAGTCCACTGCCAAAAAGTTGAGCTGTCCATTCCCCGAGGATATTGTATCTCCACTGTCAGTCTGATTGTCCTCCAGGCTGCTGTTTTCTGATGCACCTGTAAACAAGGCTTTCATCAGGTCATCAGGTCTGCTTTAGTCAGCTTTCCATACACCAGTCCCTAAGTCTGGCACATCTCCACCAGCTGGCTACTCGTCAGCTTTCCATACTCTTCTGCTGACATGCTGCCTACTCACCCTGACTAACACTAAGCTAACAAAAAAAAAATAAATAAACAACTGTGATCTGAACTCTGAGTATACACTGCGTGGAATGAGTTAGAGTACAAAACACTTTTAGAGATCACTGTATATAAGCTACAGGAATTTGCTTTACCCACACCTCTACAAGCCAATTAGTATGTGAAGTAGATCCCACCACTGCAAACTACTTGTAACGACCAAGCCATGGCAAAGCAATCAAGGAGCTTCAATCCTCACTATTAACACCAGGGAGGTTGTCTCATAGAAGATGAAAGGATAACTAATACACACAGTGAAGTACAATTTCCCTTACGTGCACACAAAGATCCCAGTCAGTCTGGGGCTGGTTGCTCCCTTGCTCACCAGGTCCCCAATAAAACTCCCCACTGGCACAGCTATAGGGTCCAGGCCTCAGCCTACCTGGGCAAGCTAAAACCTCCAGTACCCTCTCTGTCCAACCAGTGCTTCGTGTTCTTGCCCAAGTAGCTGGCACACCACACACACACTTTGAGAAGAGGTTATACAACCACACAGACACTCCTGGGAAAGGCTGACACAGATTATCCAGCTGTGCCCCTTTACCCAGACCATATGGTAGCAATTACTGCCACCACCCAACTAATAATATCAGCTACTAAAAGGCCCTTAAAAGGGTGTCCAATTATTACTGTGCAATATTATTATCCAATGGTAATGTGACTATACAGTCTAAGACTTATCAGAGTGGCCTATTGCAGTAAACTCTATAAATATGCAATGTACTCTAGAGCTTATCTCTACACAAACCAGACAGAGATAGAAGGTTTTAGAAATATTTAATAATAAATAATTAAAACACAAGACAAGACTACTACACCACAGATATATCTAAGAGTTCGGAGATCACACATAAACCTAAAATAATACAGAAGGACAGGTCTGATTTCAAAGAAAAATACCTAATTAATCTTTACTAGCTTTAACTATTCCTTCAAAGAAATCCCAGTGCTAAAACTTACATGTGAGCACAAGGCAGAGTGCTGATAAGTTGGATATCAAGATCAAAATGCTCCGCAGTCTCTTGTGAGAAATAGTATTTAAACATTACTAACAAACATGTCTCCAAGGCCTTCCCCAATTACATCATTTTGGACACTTAGGTTTTCCCAGTATTCATATTGCATCATCTTAACACCTGGTCTGAATTCTCAGGCCACAAACTGCATTATTTAGCAGTCTAACACCTGCACAGAAACTTACAACAATAGAAGACATTTCACATGTATATTCTAACAGAAACTAAAGCAATAAACCACATTCCAGATCTAAATTCTGGTCATAAACTTTAGCCTTAAAACAATGGGCATGAAACCTTTATCCAGCCACACTGGAGCTGAATTCTAATATGAAAGGGTAACAACATGCTTCACTGGGCCAGTAGAGTGCAATGTTGTCACATATTTTGTAGTTCCAAATTTCACATTATTCTTTACACTCAAGAAACATGTCTGTATTTTACATTTACTTCCAAATGCCAGAATTATATATCAAATTCTATTTGACTAAGCTGGCAGCCTTCGCCTATCTCTCCCCAATCGTCACACCCCCTTCCCATGTCTGCCCCTTTTAAGCCCCAAGGTGCAACACACAAACCCACCGTCTAAATGTAAACAGTCCTACTATTTCAATTTTTTTGTTGTTTTTGTTTAAGTCGCAGTGAGTGCCGTGCACACCCGTTTAGCTAAGGTAAACACATTTTAGAAGTAATGGCTCTCCCTGGATGTGAACACGCTCTTCATTTCATGGTGTAAGACATTACAGCCTCAGACACACCCCTTTGCTTAGCTGTACTTAGCTAAGTGCAAACCCAGGCAATGGAGCTCCAATGTGCTTACAGCAAGCA
>NC_056725.1:387127197-387155509 GCF_019279795.1 Protopterus annectens | reverse complement strand
TGTCTGTAATCAAGGCAGGTATGACCCTAGCCCTGAGTAGCATCCTACCTTTGCCCAGAATGATACCACAGTACAAGGGCAAAATGATTGACTTCAACAATTGGCTAAGCCTCTGGTGTCATTCTAAGGGGATCCAGTGTCTGACTGCCTGGGACGACATGGTTGACAGTCCACGATGCTTTGCCAGAGATGGCTTGCACCTGTCACCCCTGGGATTCCAGATACTAGCTAAGACTCTTGCCGTCCCTATAATGCCTTTTTTAGGCAAGGTTCAAGCGACAAACTCACCACCATAACAGGTACAGGCAAGCAACAACTGAGGGTAACGTTACTCGATGATATAAGTCTAAAGCTCAAAATGCACTCACTCGAGGCACTCCTTAAAATGGAGAACATCAATATCTGTGAAGTGACTGAAACCTGGTCCAAGGCTCCAGAGAGCACCCCTGCATTACCAGGATATAATTCATACCATACCTTTTGGCCATCTAACCAGGACTGGAACACCAAGGGTGGAGGTGTGTCCATATTCATTAAGGCTATCCACACCTCCAAGCTAGTTGCCCAACATAATGCATCCGAAGCTATCCAAGTACAACTAACTCTGGGCAGAACTGCAATCCATATTGTAACTTGCAACAGATCCCCCACCATGCCCCATGATTTCCAGTCCTCTTTTCTTGATGTACTGGAAAATATTAGGGTTCAACCAAACACCCTAATAATGGGCGAGTTCAACTACCCCACCATTAACTGGGAAAACTACTCATGTACCAACTCCTTCACTCAACACTTTCTAGAATTCATAAATTCCATTGCCCTGTTCAACAAAAAAATATCCTTGTTTTCCCGCCTTTCTCGACTAGTTTAGACCAGTATACAGGCTTTGCTGTATTCTGGACTGTGGTGTAATACCTGCGTTGTCCATTGCCTTACTTGGATAGAAGGAAGTTTCTTTGCTCACCAGTGGGAGTGGGGAGCCTTGAGCAGCCTATCTGTCCCTGAAGGAGTGACCTCAGCACAAGAGCTTGTAGTAATTGGTCGTTTTGGACCATTTCCAGCTCTTTTGAAGTTCCCTGTTTAAAATCCGCCCCTGAGCATTTTTTTCGGGCTACATTACTCAGAAACAGCTCCTCGTGGTCCTGCAGAGTGGTGCTAGCAGCAAAGAACTGAGAAAAGCGACTACTTTCCTGATCTAAGTATTTTTTTGCTGTTTTTACCTGAGAGACCTTCCTTTTCTTACTTTGAACAAGTTTATACTGCTTTATTACCTGTTTTTTGCATTGTACATTATCTGCACTTAAAGTTACATTTGGTTGAAAGTTTGTTGTTAAATTTAACTGTTGAGGCTACCCACTAAAGTGAGCTAGCCTGTGTAAGTGATTTATTACTGCTTTTCCTGCATTTCTGTGTACTTTTTAACTTAAAAAACAAAAACAAAATATATCCTTGTTTTCCCGCCTTTCTCGACTAGTTTAGACCAGTATACAGGCTTTGCTGTATTCTGGACTGTGGTGTAGTTGCTGTGTTGTCCATTGCCTTACTTAGATAGAAGGAAGTTTCTTTGCTCACCACTGGGAGTGGGGAGCCTTGAGCAGCCTATCTATCCCTGAAGGAGTGACCTCAGCACAAGAGCTTGTAGTAATTGGTCATTTTGGACCATTTCCAGCTCTTTTGAAGTTCCCTGTTTAAAATCCACCCCTGAGCATTTTTTTTGGCTATACTACTCAGAAACAGCTCCTCGTGGTCCTGCAGAGTGGTGCTAGCAGCAGAGAACTGAGAAAAGTGACTACTTTCCTGATCTAAGTATTTTTTAGCTGTTTTTACCTGCGAGACCTTCCTTTTCTTACTTTGAACAAGTTTATACTGCTTTATTACCTGTTTTTTGCATTGTACATTATCTGCACTTAAAGTTACATTTGGTCAAAAGTTTGTTGTTAAATTTAACTGTTGAGGCTACCCACTAAAGTGAGCTAGCCTGTGTAAGTGATTTCTTACTGTTTTTCCTGCATTTCTTTGTACTTTTTAACCTAAAAAACAAAATAAAAAAAACAAAAAAATATCCTTGTTTTCCTGCCTTTCTCGACTAGTTTAGACCAGTATACAGGCTTTGCTGTATTCTGGACTTTGTTGTAGTTCCTGTATTGTCCATTGCCTTACTTGGATAGAAGGAAGTTTCTTTGCTCACCAGTGGGAGTGGGGAGCCTTGAGCAGCCTATCTGTCCCTGAAGGAGTGACCTCAGCACAAGAGCTTGTAGTAATTGGTCATTTTGGACCATTTCTAGCTCTTTTGAAGTTCCCTGTTTAAAATCCACGTTTGCACAGCTTTGCGTAATTGTGCGCATAGCGCAGCGCCGGTTAAACAGGCTTAAACTATTCCTGGCTCCGCCAAGTCTGCACTTCAATTTTTCCCTTAAGAAAGCTCGACTTTCAACAAAATCAGTCTATTCGCTTTATCATAAGCCTAGCACTTGCTCCTAAAACCTTTCTTTTAAGTGAAGTACCCTTAAACTAACGTAAGCACTGCATCCACTTACAACCCATGCTATTACCCACTTCCCCTCAAAGTCCTCTCTCTGACCCAGTTACACATCACCCCCTTATACTATTCTGGCATGTCGAGTGGTATATTACTGACGTCCTCTCCAGTTCAGCTGGTTAATCTGGGAATCCTGAGACAATGTTACAATTGTCTCATGTACACAGACAACCCTCTCCTCCTCCCAACAAACACAAACACATGTGAGAGATGCAACTATATAGCCAAACTGGAGGCTGAACTCTCTCAACACAGGACTAGCAAGACCAGACAGGAGGAGAAGGTAACCACACACACAACAAACCCAGTCTCACATAAATCAACCACAACTGCAAACCAAACACATAGTAACACAAAGACATACTCGGAGGCTCTAATAAAAAACTTACCGAAACAACAGAGGCTCCCAAAGCAGACATCCAAGAAAACACCACCTCAAAACTCTGTACAAGCAACACATAGTACACAAAGTCAGTGTGCCAAACAATCACAGCCCTTAAGGCGAAACACCATGCCTGATACACTTGTAATAGGTGACTCTATTGTTCAGACACACTGACGTCCCACTTACCAGGCTGAACAAAGAGAGGGTAATGGTGAGCTGCCTGTCAGGAGCTAGGATCTGCCACATAACACAAGCACTCAGGTCACTCCAAAGCAAGTACAAATATGACTCCGTCATTGTCCATGCCGGCATGAATGACCTGAGACGTACCTCCTTGGACTACATGAAAAGAGACATAGAGGAGCTCTCTGATTATGTAGCCCAGGCCGGTATGACCCTGACCCTGAGCAGCATCTTGCCCTCACCAAGAATGATGCCACAATACAAAGACAAGATGATCAGCTTTAATAATTGGCTCAATTACTGGTGTCACTCTAGGGGGATCCAATGTCTGTCTGCTTGGGATGACATGCTGGACAAGCCACGCTGCTTCGCAAGGGACGGCTTGCACCTGTCACCACTGGGCTTCTGGATGTTGGCTAAGGCTCTTGCCACCCCCATAGTGCCTTTTTTAGGCAAGGCTCAAAAGACAAACCCACCTCCTTAGAAAACAATAAAGGAAAAAAACTAAGGGTAATGCTGCTCAATGCCAGAAGTCTAAATCTCAAGATGCAGGCTCTCGAAGCACTACTCAGTATGGAGAGCATCGATGTCTGTGCAGTAACTGAAACCTGGTTCAAGGATCCTGAGAGCACCCCAGCCCTACCAGGTTATACCTCGTATCATGCATTTCGGCCCCAAAACCTGGGCGAACCACAAAGGAGGGGAGTGTCCATATTCATTAAAGACACCCACACCTCCAGGTTAGTGGCAATGCACGAAGCATCGGAGACCATCCATGTGCAACTAACCATAGGCAAAACTGCTATACAACTTGTAGCATACTACAGACCACCCTCGCAATCTCAGGAACTCCATTCAGCCTTCCTGAAGACACTGGAGGATATGAATGTCTCACCAAATACCATCATATTGGGAGACTTCAACTACCCAAACATAGACTGGGTGCATTACTCAAGCCCCAACACCCTAGCCCAAAGGTTCCTGGAATTCATCAACTCAAATGCAATGGAACAACTAGTCACCTCCCCCACAAGGGGAAATAATATACTTGACCTGATCATCACAAACATGGGGACAAAATGCTCAACACCGGAAGTATACCCCACACTAGTGAGATCAGACCATAAACTAATAACCCTAGATATTCATATCCCACCTCCACCCCCAGCACAAAAGACTACAGTGAGAAACTTCTCAAAAGCCGACTTTACACTCCTTAGGACTGAAATGGTATCCTTCAAGCCCGCTGGGCCAGTGGAAACCACATCCCACACTGCTGAATCCTTCACAAAAGCTTTCTACGGGCATCTCCAAGAATGCATGGATCATGCAATCCCAAATAAAACCAAGACCCTTTCCACCAAAGGCAGGCATCCTATCTGGTGGACCCCAGCCATAAACAAACTTTATAACAAGAGAAGGAAGCTACTGCAAGACAGAGCAAAATCCCATAAAGGGAAGGCATCCCTGATCAGCACTAGCAAAAAACTACGTTCGCTAATAAAATCATCAAAGGCCAACTTCGAGAGAAAAATCGCTAAGGACACTAAAGATAATCACAAGGCCTTCTTCAGTTATGTTAGAAACCTGGGCGGAGTTAGTTCATAATGGCAAAAAATACACTGAACCCACAGATATTGCCAACATACTGGCAGACAGGTTCAGTGCAAATTTCTCCCCTCCCTCTCCCCCAAAGGACGAAATAAATATCTCAGCTGAATGCAACCTCCCTGAAATCTTAGATGTCCAGGTGAGAGCTGCCCTCAGCAAAGCTAAAAATACAGCATTCATGGGACCTGAATGTGTCCCGGGTTGCGTGCTACGTGAACTCCTAGAGGAGCTAAACCCGCACATAAGAACACTGTTTAATCTTAGCCTTGCTACAGGATACGTCCCTGAACACTGGCATACAGCTACAGTGGTCCCACTCCACAAAGGTGGGACCTCTACAGACCCTGGAAACTACTGCCCCATAAGCTTGACCAGCCTGGTCTGCAAAGCTATGGAAAGGATCATTATGGAACTCATAAACAAAGACATCGGGGACCTACAGACAATTGACCCTACCCAGTCCGGCTTTGTAAAAGGCAGTTCCTGTCTTTTAAACCTGGTGGACTTTTTTGAAACAGTCACTAGAACCATCGATGAAGGCAAAGTGGTTCATACAGCCTACCTGGATCTGGTAAAAGTCTTTGACACAATACCCCACTCAGGCATCATAGACAAGCTCAACAGCTTAAATGTAAACCCGTTTGTCACAAGATGGGTTGCAAACTGGCTAAAGGACAGAACCCACAAAGTCAGAATAGCTGGAGCTATGTCAGACTCTAAGCCAGTCACAAGTGGAGTCCCACAGGGCTGTTTTGAGACCCCTCTTGTTAGGCATTTATTTCTCAGATGTGCAGGCAAACATAGGGGGGTTGTGGCTGACAACGTTTGCAGACGACTGCAAACTAGGCGCCATAGTCGACACACTAGCTGACACATGCATCCTCCAGAAGGGCCTCACAGAAACAGATGACTGGTGCCAGAGTCATGGCCTTAAACTAAATGCCAAAAAATGTATAGTCATCCCCTTTGGAAAAAACAAAGTACCCACAAATTACCACATAGGTGGTAATCCATTAAGTACGGAAAAAGTAATCAGAGACCTGGGGACCCAAGTTGACAGTGACCTCTCATTTTACACCCACGTCGCCAAAGTGGTTAGAAAGACCTTCTACCTTGCCCACCTTATCATGAAGGGATTCACATCCAGATCAAAGGATGTCATTGTACCCTTATATTCCTCCTTATCAGGCCTATGATTGAGTACAATGCCCCATTTGGTATGTACCTCACCCGGCACCTGCAGCAGCTGGAGAGACCCCAAAAGTACCTTACCAAGAGGATCAAGGGTCTCTAGCATATGTCATATGCTGCCAGACTGAAAAAGCTCCAGCTCTATTCAGTAGCATACCACCTGCTCAGAGGTGATCTGTGCCTTACGTACAAGGCCATGTCCAATTCAGAATTAATGGACATGCTCCACCTCAAAAAATCCAAATCCATCAGAGCCACGAGAGCTAAAGATCTAAACCTCAGCACAAATATGAATAGGACATGCTGGAGGGACAGATTCATAACCCAGAGGCTTCCCGCACTCTGGAACATGATAACTGTCCATGTTAGGCAGAGCCCCTCACTGACTCTCTTCAAGAGAAATCTGGACGAATGGATGGGTGATCGTAGGTTTACCCCGGGAGTCATCTCTGTGTCATCGCTAGATAGAGGCACAGTAAACTAAATTTAATTTAAATTGTACACTTTTGTATCATTACATGGGGTGGCAAAAGCCACATACACTTTGGCTAGGCTTATAAATGCCCTAGGGCAGATAGCCTAGTACTATACTATGAAACTATGAAGCTATAAGCTTATCCAGACCCCCATCAGGGGTAATAATATCCTAGACCTAGTCATTACCAACATGAGTGACCAGTGTTCCACACCTGAAGTCAACTCTTCATTGGTCAGATCCGACCATAAGCTAATCACCACAGATATACACATCCTGCCCCCACTCCCCATTAAGGAAACCACTGTAAAAATGTTTCCAAAGCCAACTTCATGCTTCTTAAGACAGAAGTGGAAAACTTCACAACACCCATGCAGATGGACAATACAGTTACGACTGATGAATCTTATACAAATACACTTTATGTGCACTTACACGAGTGCATGGATCGTGTTATCCCTAGCAGAACCAAGACACTATCCTCCAAAAAAGGAAGCCAATATGGTGGTCCCCTGCTATAAACAAACTTTACAACAGAAGGAAGAAACTGTTGCAAAAGAGAGTAAAACCTCATGAGTGGTGGAGCTCCCTAGTCAGCCTCAGTAAGAAATTGAGATCCCTCATAAAATCCTCCAAAGCTAGCTATGAAAACAAGATTTCCACTGACTCGAAGGACAACCACAATGCATTCTATAGCTATGTCAAGAATCTCAGTGGCAACACCCAGATCTGCTCTGAGTTACAGCACAATGGCTCGAAAATGATGGAACCAACTGATATTGCCAACATCCTGGCTGATAGGTTCAGTGTCGGCTTTACCCCCCCATTCCCTAAAGGGCCCATATCCATACTGGAAAATGCAGTGCCCCTGCAATCACAACTGAGCAGGTAAAAACTGCACTCTCCAAAGCCAAGAACACAGCATCCATGGGACCGGACAACATCACAGGCTGTGTTCTGCACAAACTTCAGAACGAACCCACCCCTCACCTAAGCACCATGTTCAATTACAGCCTCATGTCAGCCTTTGTACCCACTGAGTGGTGAACAGCAACAGTTATACCACTTCACAAAGCGGAGCCACCATGGACCCCAGATATTATCACCCTTGCCTGGTCTGCAAGGCCATGGAACATATCATCATGGAACTCATAAACAAAGACATTGCTAACCTCCAAACTCTGGACCCCACCCAGTTCAGATTTATGAAGGCAGATCATGCCTCTTGAACCTGATCGACTTCTTCAAAACAGTCACCAAAGCCATAGATGCAAGTAAAGCAGTTCAAACAGCCTATCTCAACCTCGCCAAGACTTTTGACACCATTCCCCATTCTAGAATCATAGATAAACTCATTAACTGGGTATAAATCCATAAATCACAAGATGGGGTGCCAACTGGTTCACTGACAGAGCCCACACTGTAAAAGTTGCAGACTCCAAATCTGACTTCAAACCTGTGACAAGTGGAGTACCACAGGGCTCAGTCTTGGGTCCTTTCCTGTTTGGTGTCTACTTTTTGGAAGTACAGGATAACACAGAGGGCCTCTGGCTGATGAAATTAGCAGATGACTGCAAATTAGGTGCCATAGTGAAGTCCCTGAATGATGTGGACATCCTACAGAATGCCCTCACTGAGACTGATGCCTGGTGTCAGAGCCACAGCCTCAAGCTCAATGGCAAAAAAGTGCATTGTCATCCCCTTTGGTAAAAACTCAGTACCCATGAACAACCACATAGGCGGAAGTCCAATTAACGGTGAAGGTGTAATAAGAGACCTTGGGACTCAGGTGGACAGTAGGCACTCCTTCGATAATCACATCACCACAGTAGTCAGGAAATCCTTCTACATGGCACACCTCATCATGAAAGGGTTCTCATCCTGGAAAAAAGAGATCATTGTTCCCCTCTACTTGGAATCATTAGACGCATTATTGTGTACAACGCCCCTTTTGGAATGCACCTCACAAGACATCTGCAACAGCTGGAAAGGCCACAAAAATACCTCACAAAGAGAATTGTGGGACTTAAACAGATGCCCTATGCTGACTGTCTCAGAAAACTCCAGCTTTACTCTGTAGCTTATCGCCTAGTCCGAGGTGATCTCTGCCTAACATATAAAGCTATGTCAAACCCAGAGCTGTTGAACATGCTACACCTAAAGTTATCCAAATCCCCCTGAGCCACACGCTGTAGGGACCTAAACTTTGTCACCACAATAAACAGAACATGCTGGAGGGATATATTTCTGTCCCAGAGATTTCCCATACTCTGGAACAGGCTACCTATCTATGTCAAACAGAGCTCCTCATTAGCACTCTTCAAGAAAAATCTTGATGATTGGATGGGAAATAGGAAATTCACCCCAGGGATCACTTCTGTGACTCTGTTTGACAGGGGCACAGGAAAATAATTTTCTTGGGTGGCAAAAGCCAGGGTACCTTTTTGGCTAAGCGTATATAGGCACTAGGGCCAATAGCCTAGCACCTACCTATGAACCTATGAACCCCGGGGATCAATTCTGTGGCTCTGCTCAACAGGGGCACAGGAAAATAACCTTCTTGGGTGGTGAAAGCCAACAAACCTTATTTGCTAGGCTTGTGTAGGCCTCTGGGCCAATAGCCTAGTACCTACATATGAACCTATGAACCCATGAAAAGTAATGTTTGCCATGGGCACTAAGCAGTAAATGAAATTCCATTATTCTTTCAGGAGCCAGACTATTGGAATGTGTTCCTCCTCTGAAGTTTGCAGCTAATTAAATTGTACCCAATAGGGGAAACATTGGACAGCTGTTATGTAGGTACAGCTCCTTATTTACACTTCTAGGGTTCTATGCCATCTCACAAGTAGGTAGACAATGTTTAACTGTCACAAAGACAGCTTGCAAGCAGATATTGCTCAAAACCTGGCAAATGATAGTCGGTCTGTATTCTTAGGAAAATGCTTTTTTATTTGTTATATTACTTTATAACACAGATATGAATGTACTGAGGAGATGTGATTTCAAAACTGTTCCATCAGGAATGCTGCTTTTGAAATCAGAAGAATGGATGGAACTATTCTTGCCAGATGTCTTTCATACTTTTGTTGTAATACTCATTTACAACCAAATCTCATGTCATGCCTCAGTTTTTGTGGTGTTTAGCATATTTAGCACTCTGTAATAGTAAAGTCATTGTATTGCCTGAGGAAAAGTGCAGTAATAATCTAATGCATTCAAGGTGCCATACTTCTAAGTGATAACAATTGCAGTCTCTGCTTATTATTATTATATATATATATATATATATATATATATATATATATATGTGTGTGTGTGTGTGTGTGTATGTGTGTGTGTCTGTGTGTATGTTTGTTTGTGCCTCTCTCTCTCTCTATACATATATATATATATATATATA
Source organism: Protopterus annectens (assembly GCF_019279795.1). NCBI lineage: Eukaryota > Metazoa > Chordata > Ceratodontiformes > Protopteridae > Protopterus > Protopterus annectens. Next base: position 387,145,722 of record NC_056725.1, on the reverse strand, counting down.
TTTATGTTTGGTCTGTAAAGTTCTTTGAATTACTTAAAATTTGGATTATGTTATTATGTTGCTACTGCCATTAACATATACCTGATTTACACTTACTGCAATATGCTTTTAATTAAATGACTGTCAGTTGATGAGCAAGGATCTTAAAAATTAATGGTCACTTAAGTCAATGAATGTTAATAAAGGTGACTGGCATACTGAATATATTATCAGTGCAACAGAGCGGCATGCTTATAGCAATGCTTTATGCTGTGAAAGTATATATTGGCCACATTGTTTTTTCAGAACAATTAGTATAGAACAGATGGAATCATTTTTGTTGTCAAGAGTTTTGTTAGCATTTTGTGGCAACATCTAATCCTTCTTATATTTCACAGAGTATAAAATGATAACAAAGGTATCTCATTGCTTATTTAGTTATTACCTTCCAGACTTAACCTTATAGTTATCTACAGGTTAGCAAGACTCATTTTCAAGCTAACACCCCTAGGAATAACAGAAAATCTGACAGCTCCTAATCCTAAACTGTATGGTACTATTTACAAAGCTCAAACAATGAACCAGAAAGGGATTACTGCTTGGGAAATAAAATTACACATGGGTTTTGAAGTAAATTAACAATAAACAACCAGGAAGAAAGAAGCTTGGAAAGGCTGAATACATACCACAATGCATTTCATTGCTATAAATCTCTACTGGAACAGAGCAGTTGACGATGTTCATAACACACAAATGTTTGAAGGAGTACAAGTATGCAAACTGATGAGTGAATAACTTTAAAGAATAAAATATTATGATACACCTGCCTACTGATTTTTTTCATTCCATACGGGTTGGATTTGAATATAAAATTAACAGTGCTGAACTGCAAACAGTGTGCTTTCAAGTCCCCATAATATTTATTTTATTAAAAAATAACAAATATTTAATAACAATAACAAATAAAATAATATATACATAAACATACATAAGACATTTAATGTTTTGCCCATGTATAGTTAATGGGCCGGATTCACGAAGGCTTGCACGGAGTCTTAGAGTAGAGTAAGACTCCATGCAGCCATCATGTCCAACGAGCTATCCAGGAACAGCCTGTAGGGGCGTGTAAGAGAACTCCTAAAATGGCTCTTACACGGACAAGGCTGGGATATGCAAATTACCTCAATTGCAAGTGAAAGGCATGCAAATGAGGTAGATTTGCGATTCAGGAAACCCGATCCTGTCCGAGTAAGAGCAGTGTTATTTGCAGAAATGTACTCAGTTGACAACTGAGTACTGTTCTGCAAATAGCAAAACGGAGCCGTGACAGCTCCAAATAAAGGTTGCATCCAGTGCAGGAAGCATGCCAATGGCCAAATATATAGCCATGTGAAATGTTTCCTGATGCAATATGAAAATAATAATATTTTATTTTTTTTCGTCGATTTCTGATGTTTAAGCGTAGCTCAGCGCCGCGCAAATGGGGTGCTCTCTAAAACCCAGAATACTAAAAATTAAAACCCACAAATGTTGATTTTATTGAAATTGTTAATGTACAATGCAAGGTAATGGCAGAATGAAGACAACATGGCCACCGAGTAGAGGTTGCTAAGGGGGAAGCTCAGTCTAAGACATGTAACCAAGCATTAGTAGGCAATCCTATGTAAATGAGCGTTAGGATAGTGAATCGCAAGTTTACACAGCAAATGAGCACAGTCAGTGGAGTGTAGGAGTAGGATATGGGGAGTAACAGAGTAGAAGATAGGTGACATCACAAGGGGGGTATGCATGAAAGAAGTGAAGTTCATTGGAGCAGAGTGGCATGTGTCAGTTGTCATTCACACATCATGGAAAGAGGTGTGTCAACAGGTAGGCTAGGGAAAGGCAAGAAATGGAAGGTGTATGCTTTGGATAACACCAAAGTTTCTTGCTGAGCAGGTATGCATGCGTGCGTGCTTGTAAACCCGAGTAAAACAGAATGCGTGCATGTAAGCGTGAGTGCGCATGTTTAAGCTGGAGTAAGCATGTATGAGGCTGTTTAAAGAGTTGTAAGCGCGTTTGCGCTGGTGTGCACGCATTTTAACCTGAATAAGCAAGTTTTAGTCCATGTAAGCATGTGTGCGCGTGTGTGAGCTGCTGTGCGCATTTGCGCTTGTGTGTGTGGTGCCCCCCCTGAGGAAACAGAAAGGAAAAAGGAAGCACAACAAATAGTAGGAAGCTACCAGGGAGTACTAGCAGAGCTAGCAGGTGAAAACAATCAGAATCAGGCAATTACACAAGCAGTACACTAGCCCAGCTCAGCCTAGTACTTAAAACTCTGCAAACAGTCCATTATGTTTCTCACAACAGACACTGCAGTAAGCTAATAGAAGTGAAAACTGAAAAAGCTTTACTGAAACAAGAAATGTTAGGGGCTGCCATTGCTATTATAAGGCGAGATATGCAACATGCTGAGGGTGGTGACAATGGAAATGCTGCTGGACAACCCACAGTGAGGAGAGAGAGAACAGTGTACAGGCCCAGGGTAACCTACCAGGGGCTACATGAGCTGGAGATAGTGGAGCACTATAGAGTGGACAGAGACCTCCTGCAGAAAATTGTTGAGCTGTGCAGACCACGCCTCACACACAGAACCAACAGAGGGGAACCCATCCCAGTGGAAACCAAGGTATGTGTTAACCTAAGAATATTAGCAACAGGTACCTTCCAGAGACCAGTTGGTGATATGATGGGGATATCACAGGCATCAGCATCCAGGGTACTACACCAGTTCCTGGATGCCATGTCAGCACATGTCGGTGATCATGTATATTTCCCCAATTCCCGTGAGGTATTGGCCAGCAATATGCGTCTCTTCCCGTAAATAGCGGAATACCCTGAGGGAGTGGGTGCAATAGACTGCATGTACATATGCATTAAAGCACCAGCCGGTGAGCGGGGTGGGGTCTACTTCAACCGCAAGGGCTTCCCCTCCATCAACTGCCAGGTTGTGTGTGATGCCCAGGTCATAATATCGAATGTGTGTGCTGGCTGCCCTGGAAGCTACCATGATTCCCATATCTGGCATCTGACACAGCTGTACCAGACATTTGCCAATGGGGACATCCCACATGGTCACCTAGTGGGGGATGCTGGCTATGCACTGGAGCCGTGGCTGATGACACCCATCAGAAACGCACACACACCTGAACAGGAATGCCATAATGAGGCACACACACAAACACGTAATGTAATAGAGCATGTGTTTGGGCTGCTCAAGTCATGGTTCTGGTGCCTGGACACATCTGGTGGAGCCTTGCAGTACTCACCAACTACATGTACCCAAATTGTCATGGTATGTGCTATGCTACATAATATGATCCTACGAAAACAGATGCAGCAGAACCAGCATAGGCCTGGGCCAAACAGCCCCCACCATCACCAAGGCCATCACAGGCAGAGCGTGACTCGGAGGAGGAACAACCTGAGCCTGCCCCAGTAGGCAGAAGGAGGCGTGCCCAGTATGCTTTGGCCTTGGCAAAGAGGCAACGCATAGCACATACATTGGCTCAGTAGGAACTCTGAAAATGATACCTCTCTCCAACTCACACATATAGTAAAAGGGATGCCTAAGTTGACACTACCTGCTTTCAAACATGTACAGGGAGTGTAGTATGTGCATCCGACATAGGCAGCCCTGCAGCACCACCTAAGGCATGATTGCCATGTGTTAAGCAATATAAAGCAGTGCAAAGCAGCATTTACCACCATGTAGTATATGCAAACAAAATCGCACACACCAACTAGCACAACTGTGGTCAATGTTCAGTAATATTGGGCAACGTCCAGCAATGTTGGTGAATATTGAGCAATGTCGGACAAGCCTGGTCTAAGTAGGGCATCACTGAACAAAAGCCAACATGCTCATATTTGCTTAACTGGCCCTTAAGCAGTCTGGTCTGCTCAGTATGAAAATATAAAGCAGTGATGGGCCTCGAACCCTCCATACTGTGCACTATAGCCAAAGTACTGAACCACTAAATCATGACAGTATTGCAGTGGTCAGCCTGTATGAAGGAATGTTGATAAGTCTATGCAAAGTATTTCATGGAAACCCTGCAGGCACAGCATAATCCTTGTCGAGTTATGACACAAAGGTGAGTCCTGCAGTGAGACCAGAGCCTGACTTCCAACACACACAGTATAAATGTTAATATCGGTCATGTTCGCACACATCAACAAATGTAGTGGACCTCAGATAGCAACATACTGAAAGGTCACACTGGGCATGCTCACACACTTGAATAAATGAGACAAATGTCAGGCAACAAAACATGGAATGGCAGAACTGGGCATGCTCACACACTTAGGCCATGTCTGAGTACAGCAGTGGGCCACTCATATCTGGCAGTTGCATGTGTTAACCCAGGAACCTGTCACTATGCAGCAATCCGCCCTGTGCACACAGTTATATGACAACAGATACATCTATAATATAGTGGAACCCTGTCATAATCAAATATGTTCTGCAGATACCGAAGTTGTTCATAGAAACTGGTAAAGCAAAGATGATAAAGACCTGAAAACAGTATCAGCAGTAAACATTGTGCATCTTGAACATTAGCATAGGTTCAGAGTTCGATACTAGGCTATTTGCCCTAGGGCATGTACAAGCCTAGCCAGAGTGTGCTTGGCATTCGCAACCCTGTCAGATCACTACACTGTGTGAATAGTAGGTCACACAAGATAACCCATGTATGTTTAGGCTAGTGTGCCGCTGTCTAGCAGGGACACAGAAGATATCCCAGGGGTAAACATACGATCACACATACAGTCGTCAAGATGTCTTCTGTAGGTGGTCAGTGAGTGGCTCTGCCTATGTGAAACTGGGATTACATTCTGGAGTGAGTGGAGCCTCTGGGATAAGAATCTGTCCCTCCACAATGTCCTATTAACATTTATTTATTTATTTTTCATTTGTTAACCGAGGGTGTCTGACTGAGCCGAAAAGGCCCTTTTTCAGCAGAGGCCCGGGGAGAAAAGCTCCACAAAGAAAAATTACAGACACATTTAGTTATTTAGACATAATCAGTATACACACAAATTACAAGAGACATGTTTTTACAGTGGTATGCAGCACAAACAGTTACAGTGGAGAGAACAATCAAAAAAGATATTAATTTTAAAAATAAAGGTAAGTAATAGATTTGTGGTGTACAGCTGAACTTTGGAATGTAGGTAGAATACATACATAGTACACAGGTACAGTACATACATTGTAGATTAGCCAGTGTTTGTGAGTAAGATTGAAAACTATTATCAATTGCTCTAGATTTAGTATGCATATGTTATCCACTTTCACTAGCCTGGGGAGCAATCATGGCACTGCCAACTTTGCTTGAGATGTTGCCTGATGAGGTCTTTAAAGGAGGCTTTGGATGATGTGTTTTGAATGCTAGTAGGGACAGAGTTTCATTTTTTAGCCACCGAACTACTATATAGTGCATCTCCAAAGCTATTGTAGCTGTTGGTGACTTCTAGTAGTAGTTTGCTTGATGATCTAAGTGGCCTTTTGGCTGAGTGATGTTGTACTAGGTTTTTGAGGGCAGGACACTTATTGGGGAGGTAATAGATAGAATGACAGAGGCAGAGCTGATTGTAGGTTAGGAGGTTGGGCAGTTCAAGCCAGTGGAGCTGTCTCAAAGCAGTACAGTGATGAGTTCTATATGAGCAATTTGCAGCAAAACGGCCAATACTGTTATAGCAAGCTTCCATTTTGCTTAGTTCAGTTTTGTTGAGATTAGTCAGAATGGGAGATGCATAGAGTAGGGTGGATAGAAGTTGGGAGCGAGCAATGGCTGATCTTGTGTTGTTGGTAAGAAATGGTTTGATACGGTAGAGTGACCCCAGTTTGGCATGTACTTTTTTAATAGTTAAGTTCAGATGACTATCAAATTTTAGGTGGGAGTCTATAGTTATTCCCAATAGCTTAGCCTGTGCCACTGGAGCAATTGGAGTAGCATTTGTGGAGTAGATAGTGAATTGACTGTTAGTGTTTTTGTTAGAACTGGTTATAATCATAAGCTGAGTTTTCTTTGGATTGAGGATAAGTTGGGCTTTGGTAAGGTAGTTTTCAACATCAGAGAATGCTAGTTGAGTTGTTTGCAGGAGGGTGGGAATGTTTTGTGCAGCACAAATTAAGGTAGTGTCATCTGCATACTGAATTATAGATGCATGCTGTGTGGAGGTCATTTGTGAAGACTGTGAATAGTAGTGGTCCTAAGATAGAACCCTGTGGGACTCCTATAGTTATGGGCAGCTGAGGAGAGAGAGAATTTTCCCATTTCACAGCTTGGTACCTGTCAGTTAAGTAGCTTTGGAACCAGGTAAGAGTGGAATTAGATAGATGATATTGGTTTAGTTTGTTTAGCAGGATTTGGTGCAAGACTGTGTCAAATGCTTTGGACATATCCAAAAAAAGAGTTGACACTTGCAGGCCTTCATGAGACGGTTTACTGTGTCTGTGAAGCAGAGGAGAGCTGTAGTGGTACTATGGGCAGGTCTGAAACCATGCTGAGTAGGTGACAGGATGTTGCAGTCTAGGAGATAGTTTAGCATCTGGGTATGGATGCATTTTTCTAGGATTTTGGCCAGGGGGGAGAGTAAAGCAATGGGTCTGTAGTTATTAAGTTCAGTGGAGGTCCCGCTTTATGTATGGGTGTAACATAGGATATTTTCCAGACTTTTGGCACATAGTTTTCAACAACTGATCTGTTTATGAGAGTGGAGACTGGGATAGCAATAGCATCTGCTGTGAGTTTCAAGAAATAGCTGGGGAGTAGGTCGACTGCTGTTGATGAGGTTTTTAGTTTGGAGAGCATGCTTTTGATTGAAGTGGTGGAAACTGTTTTGAGGGTAAAGCTTGTATTAGTGTTATTTGTGTTGGGGGGATAGTGAGGAAGGAACTGTCCTGTGATACTAAGGATAGAATTGAGTTCACAAAGTGGGAGGTAAATTGTGTTTCTATGGGAACTTTAGTGTCAGGGGTGGTTGGTTTGGGGGTAGCCTTTTGGGTGGATTTTAGTAGCTGGTTTACATTTTTCCAAAATTTTTGCGGGTTGTGTTGGTATTTAGTTTGTAATGTTGTGTAGTAGGATTTTTTTGTCCAGCCTAATGCATTTTTTTGCACGGTTGCGCAGTTCTTGGTACTTAGTTAGGCTTTGTGTTTCTTTGTTTTTTTGATAGTAACGCCAGGCAGTATCTCTGGACTTGAGGATTTGTTTGGTTTCTTTACTGAGCCAGGGGTTTGTAGAGGTTCTAACTTGATTTTGCGTAATGGAGCGACAGTGTCTAGGTGTTGTAGAAATTTTTGTTGAAATATGCTACAGCCTTGTCAAGTGGGAGGGTTTTTAGGGGGGTCCAGTCACAGTTACACAGTAAAGTGTTGAGGACCTCAGGAGAGAATTTTTTTGTGTTTCTAGTGGATATATAGTTAGTGGTTTTGCATATGCTTGTTCTACTACGTATAAAGTATATTATGTTGTGGTCACTTAAGGTGTCTGGGAGACTGCCTGTGTGAGGGTACAATGGGGGTTGCTAGTTAGGACCCAGTCAAGGATGGATTCCCTTTTAGATTTTTATCACACCTAGTTGGAATTTGGACTAGCTGCTGGTAGCCATGGAGATTTATTAGATTACTTGGTGGTTCTGATATACAGGTGAACCAATCTAGGTTGAAGTCCCCCAGAATAAGGGTTTCTTGTGAGTATGTGGAAGAACACCAGAATAAGAAGTCTTCAAGGCTAGCAGGTGTATTACCAGGTGGAATATAGATCACAATTATGGTGATGACCTTTTTAGGGTGAAGTTGAAGTTGTGAGATAAGTATGTCCCAATTATTGGGGGAGGGGTAGGAGTTTGGTAATTGACAGACAGTTAAGTTGGACCTGTGCTGAGGTATACGCCCCTGGAGTGCGTAGTTCCAAGGGAGTCGGATATTCTGAGGTGGAGCATGTCCAGTAATTCTGGGTTGGGTATATCTGTAAACAACAGGCACACATCATATCTGAGTAGGTGGTAAGCGACTGAGTAGAGCTGGAGTTACTGCATCTGAACTGTGCAGGGCATCTGTGTGAGTCCCTAGATCTGCCTGGTGAGGAACTTCCATGGCCAGTACAGTTACTGCAGGTGTCGGGTAAGGTACACCCCAAATGTGGCATTGTAACCAAGCATGGATGTGATGAGTATAGGGGCACAATGACCTCACTTGATCTAGATGTGAAACCATATGGGATAAGGTGGCCCACATAGAAGGTGTGTCCAACCACTTTGGCAACGTGAATGTCAAAGGTGACAGTACGAACATGTCATGTCCCTAAACCCCTAACAACTCCTACCGTATGTAATGGACTACTACCTATGTGGTAATGTGTGGGCATGTTGTTATTCCCAAAGGGGATGACTATGCAACTAATGGCATTTAGCTGTAGGCCATGGCTCAGGCACCAGTCATCCATCTGTGTAAGACCCTGTTTGAGTATGCATGTGGCAGCTGGAGAGTTGATTATGGCACCTAGTTTGCAGTCAAGTGCAAACATGTTCAGCCATATTCCCCCTATGGTAGCCTGTATGTCAGACAAATATATACTGAACAAGAGAGGTCCCAGGACCGAGCCATGTGGGATGCCATGTGTAACTGGTGTATAGTCAGACATGGCACCTGCAATTCTGACCATGTGGGGGCTATCCCTGATCCAGGTATCAATCTATTGTGTGAGGATATGTGTCCATATCAACGCTGGTGAGCCTATGCATAATGGCCCAGTGGGTTATTGTGTTGAAGGGTTTTGCAAGGTTCAGGTAGGCTGTGTGGACAGCCGTCCCTATGTCGATGGACCTGTTAGCCATTTAAAGAATACAAACAGGTTCAAGAGGCAAGATCTGCCCACAACAATGCTGAACTGTGTAGGATACAGTGTCTGTAGGTTCCCGATGTCTATGTGTATAAGTCCCATGACAATATGCTCCATAGCTTTGCAGAGCAGGCTACTTAGGCTTATAGGGCAATATTGTCTGTGGTCCGTTGTGGCATCAACTCTGTGGAGTGGCACCACTGTCGCTGTACGCCATTCCTTGGGTACATATCGTGTGGTAACTCCGATATTGAACAGTGATGTAATGTGAGGGTTGTGTCTGTCATGATGCTCGTGTAAGATGCAGGCTGGGACACCATCTGGTCACATTGATACTGTGATGTACGCTTTGGGGAGGGCAGCACTCACCTGTTACTGTGTGATGTCAGGGAGGTTATACTCTGTCGGGATGGATAGCTGCTCCTTTGGGGGGATGGGTGGGAGACATCTGCACTGAACCTGTTTGCCAGGATGTTGGCAATGCCAGTGTGTTCAGGGTAGGTTTAGTCAGTATGCAGTAACTCACAGCATATCAGTGAGTGTCCACCCAAGTTCCTGACATAACTGAAGAAGGCCGTGTGATAGTCCTACGTGTCTGTTGCAATTGTCTGGTAGAAGCGGCCCTTAGAAAAGTTCATGAGTGATTGTAGCTGTCTGCTAGTACAGATCACAGATGCCTTCCCAGTCTGGGATTGTGCTCTATCATGTAGTAGCTTCCTCCTGACATTGTATAGCTTATTAATGGCTGGGGTCTATCAGACAGGTCCCCTGCCATTGGAGTAGTGAGTCCGTTGTTATTTGGGATAGCACAATCCATGTAGTCCACTAGGTGTCCATAGAATGTGTATGTAAAGGATGCAGCAGTGTGAGCCATATTTGCCACTGTCTCAGGGTCTCTGAAGGATACCACCTTGCTTCGGTGAAGTGAGACATTGGCTCATGAGAAGTTCACCAAGATTACCCAGGATGGGAGTGTGGAGGGTATATGTATGTCCAGTGAGATACATGTATGTTCTGACCTTACCAATGAGAGGTATATCGCTGGTGTAGAACATAGAGTCCCCATGTTGGCGATGATCAGGTCCAATATGTATTCCCCCTTGTGGCTGTGCTGACTGGTTGTGCCATAGCATATGAGTCCACAAATTGTAGTGACTGTTGGGTGAGGGTGTCGGGGCTTGAGTAGTATCCCCAGTCAATTTTTGTGTATATGAAGTCACACAATATAATGGTGTTTGTGGAGACCTTCATATTCTCCATAGTTCCCACGAAAGCCGAGTGTGGTTCCTGAGTTTGGGAGTGTGTTCTGTAGCAGGCAACAAACAGAAAGGCAGTATTGCACAATGGTAGTTGTATATGTATGGTCTGTGATGCTTTGTGCAGTGCTACTAACCCGTAGGTGTGTGTATCTATTTTGTATATGGATACTCCCCCTAGTTGTGTTGTCTGTTCCAAGTCTTGCTGTCAGACAGCATGGTATGAAACATAACCTGGTAGTGCTGGTGTGCATAAGCGAGCCTGAACCAGGCATCTGTCAATGCACAGATATCGCTATCCTCCATACTGAGGAGAGTCCTGAGTGGCCGCAATATGAGGTTAATACAACTGTTGTTGAGCAGCATTACCCTTAGTTTCATTTAACCTGTAATGTCTATGGAGATGGGTTTGTCTTCTAAGCCCTGCTTAAAAACGGCACTATGGTGGTTGCAAGAGCCTTAGCCAGCATTCCAAAGTCCAAGGGTGACAGGTGCAAGCTGTCCATAGTGAAGCTACGTGGCATGTTGAGCATGTCACCATAGGCTGACAGACACTGTATCCCCTATGAATTAAACAAATTTGTTAGGCAACTGTTAAATGTGATATGTGTGTCCGTATACTGTGACATCATAATTGGTGGGTGTAAGATGCTAGACAAGGTTAGGGTCATACTGGCCTGGGCTACATGATCAGAGTGTTCCTCCATGTATCATGTCATGTGGTCCAGGGAGTAACGTCTGAGGTTATACACACCAAAATGGACAATGATGGTGCCAGTCCTGTACTTGCTTTGGAGTGACCTGACTGCCTGTGTTATGCGGCAGATCCTGGCACCCAACAGACAGCCCAAAGTGACTATTCCCTTGTTAGGGCTGGTGAGTGGTACATCAGTGTGTCTGACAATAAGTGTCACCTATTACAAGTGTATTAGGTGTGTTGTTTAGCCTGAAGGGCAGTGACTGTGTGGCACACTGACATTGTGAACTATGTGATATGTGGGCATTGTATTGGGGTAGCAGGTGTGTGTGTGCCTGCTTTGGAGGTCTATGCTGCTTAGGTAGAGTACATTTACAGCATCCAAGTATGTCTATGTGTGATAATGTGGTTTGAGTGCTGTTGCTAGAGGATATGTGAGACTGATATGTGGTGTGTGTGGTTACCTTCACCGCCTGATAGACTGTGCCAGTCATGGGTCGAGAGAGTTCAGCACCCTGTATGTCTATATAGGTGCATCTCACACATATATCTGAGTTTGTCGGGAGGAGGAGAGGGTTGTCTGTGTACATGAGGCAGATGTGACATCGTGTCAATATCACAATATCCACCAGCTGGACTGAAGAGTACACATGAAACTGACCCCTGGACATGCCAGGATATTATCATGACATACTCTGCAGCCTGATCACAAAGGATTAGTAGGGTGTTAAGCATGTAAAAGAGTATAACAGGGATTAGTGCTCAAGTTCGTTGGTATTTTGTAATGAGTAGCTGAGAAGGAGTCCAGACTGAATCATGACACTTCCTTCAGCAATGTCATAAATAGCAATGTACACCCATATATGTCCTGAGTCAGGGCCAATTGTACCTGAGTGACAATGCTGACATCATGACAGACAGGCCCATATGTACATACCCATCTCCCACTGACAATAGTCCATATCATCATAGCAGGAGATATCGCATGTAGAATGGATGAGCAGCTACCCACACTGCCAAAAGCATGGCAGCAAGTGGAATACATTGATTCTCAATATGTGTCATGCACAAACTACAGAACAAACAGATCGTGCACCTGAACTGTCAGCTGAGCCTCACCCCCTACACAGGATGTGGAACCGTTGAATGTGTCACAGCTACATATGGCACTCCCCACAAGTGTTGGTGCACAACACACCATGGGAAGTCAAGTCCAGTACGCCTATGAAGTCTGATCTGCAAGGTCATGGAGTCCATCATGGTTTCAGTCATAAACAGAGCTATTGGAAGCTGACATACACACAACCCTACCAACTGTGGTATGTTCATGTGTGGATCATGGCTCCCAAACATGCTAGACTGTTTGCAAGGCAACCACCCAGGACATACATCAACGAACACATCTACCCATATGTCACATAGACTTTGAATAGCCCTTTATCAACATCCCAGACACATGTAGTATCCACAAAACCAACAAGCTGTGCATAAATATGTGTTGACATATGACGAAATGTCAATGTGTCCACAGATAGATCACACAAGGTAAGGATTCTGAGGTCTTGTTCAAGCTGTTGACACCTGCTGACCCACATGGACCATTCCTGGAATGGCATAAAACAAAGTGTACACACATCACCATGTCCAGTCTAATGATGTCACCATCCTATAAATACAGCGGGAGAAGTGAAACCAGCCAATAAAGCAAATAGCATGCTGTGTTAATGCGTCTCTCTCTAGTATCATAACATAGTTAGGTAGGGGTTTGAATGCTGCAAACAGTGAGTGTGTGTGTGTGTGTGGGGGGGTGTATGTGTGCAGTTTCCTTTGAGAGGTGTTCCCTTTTTGGAGACTGGGAAAACTCACTAAAAGAGGTACATTCCTCTTTGGAAAGTCTAATGATGTCACCATCCTACAAATACAGCAGGAGAAAGAAAACCAGCCAATAAAACAAATAGCGTGCCATGTTAAGGCATCTCTCTTTAGTATCATTACATAGTGAGGGAGGGGTTTGAATCCTGCAAACAGTGAGTGTGTGTGAGGGGAGGGGTCTGTGTACGTGTGCAGTTTCCTTTGAGAGGTGTTCCTTTTTGGAGACTGGGAAAACTCAGTAAAAGAGGGACAGTCCTCTTTGGAAAGTCTGATGATGTCACCATCCTACAAATACAGCAGTAGAAGGGAAACCAGCCAGTACATCAAATAACATGCCGTAATAATGCTTCCCTCTCTAGTATCATAACATAGTTAGGTAGGAGTTTGAATCCTGCAAGCAGTGAGTGTGTATGTGTGCAGTTTCCTTTGAGAGGTGTTCCCTTTTTTGGAGACTGGGAAAACTCACTAAAAGAGGTACATTCCTCTTTGGAAAGTCTGATGATGTCACCATCCTACAAATACAGCAGGAGAAGAGAAACCTATCAGTAAAACAAATAGCGTGCCATGTTGATGCATTTCTCTGTAATATCATAACATAGTTAGGTAGAGGTTTGAATCCTGCAAACAGTACGTGTGTATGTGTGCGGTTGTCTTTGAAACTTGAACCCTATTTGGAGACTGTGAAAACACACTAAAAGAGGTACATTCCTCTTTGGAAAGACTGATGATGTCATCATCCTACAAATACAGCCGGAGAAAGAAAGCCAGGCAGTAAAGCAAATCACGTGCTGTGTTAATGCGTATCTCACTCGTATCATAACATAGTTAGGTAGGGGTTTGAATCCTGCAAACAGTGAGTATGTGTGCAGTTTCCATTGAGAGGTGTTTCCTTTTTGGAGACTGGGAAAACTCACTAAAAGAGGTACATTCCTCTTTGGAAAGTCTGATGATGTCACCATCCTACAAATACAGCAGGAGAAAATAAATCAGCCAATAAAAGAAATAGCATGCCGTGTTAATGTGTCTTTCTTTAATATCATAACATAGGTAGATAGGGGTTTGAATCCTGCAAACAGTGAGTTTGTGTGCAGTTTTCTTTGAGAGGTGCTCCCTTTTTCGAGACTGGGAAAACTCACTAAAAGAGGTACATTCCCCTTTGGAAAGACTGATGATGTCACCATCCTACAAATACAGCAGGAGAAGAGGAAACCAGCCAATAAAGCAAATAGAATGCTGTGTTAATGCATTTCCCTGTAGTATCATAACATAATTAAGTAGGGGTTTGAATCCTGCAAACAGTGAGTGTATGTGTGCAATTGTCTTTGAAAGTTGTGCCTTTTTGGAGACTGTGAAAACACACTAAAAGAGGTACATTCCTCTTTGGAAAGACTGATGATGTCGTCATCCTACAAATACAGCCAGAGAAGGAAAACCAGCCAGGAAAGCAAATAATGCGCCGTGTAAATGCATATCTCTCTTCTATCATAACATAGTTAAGTAGGGGTTTGAATCCTGCAAACAGTGTGTGTTTAGGTGTGCAGTTCCTTTGAGAAGTGTTCTTTTTTTGGAGACTGGGAAAGCTCACTAAAAGAGGTACATTCCTCATTGGAAAGTCTGATGATGTCACCATCTTACAAATACAGCAGGAGAAAGAAACCCAGTCAATAAAACAAATAGCGTGCAGTGTTAATGCGTCTTTCTTTAGTATCATAACATAGGTAGGGGTTTGAATCCTGCAAACAGTGTGTGTGTGGTAGGAGAGGTCTGTGTACGTGTGCAGTGTCTTTTGAGAGGTGTCCCCTTTTTGGAGACTGGGAAAACTCAGTAAAAGAGGTACATTCCTCTTTGGAAAGTCTGATGATGTCACCATCCTACAAATACAGCAGGAGAAGAGAAACCAGCCAGTAAATCAAAAAACACGCCGTATTAATGTGTCTTTCTCTAATGTCATAACATAATTAGGTAGGGGTTTGAATTCTGCAAACAGTTAGTGTGTATGTGTGCAGTTTCCTTTGAGAGGTGTTCCCTTTTTTGGAGACTGGGAAAAATCACTAAAAGAGGTACATTCCTCTTTGGAAAGTCTGATGATGTCACCATCCTACAAATACAGCAGGAGGAGGGAAACCAGCCAGTAAATCAAATAATGCGCCGTGTTAATGTGTCTCTCTCTAGTATCATAGCATAGTTAGGTAGGGGTTTGAATTCTGCAAACAGTGAGTGTGTATGTGTGCAGTTTCCTTTGAGAGGTGTTCCCTTTTTTGGAGACTGGGAAAACTAACTAAAAGAGGTACATCCCTCTTTGGAAAGTCTGATGATGTCACCATCCTAGAAATACAGCAGGAGAAGAGAAAACAGCCAGTAAAGCAAATAGCGTGCCATGTTAATGCAATTCCTTGTAGTATCATAACATAATTAAATAGGGGTTTGAATCCTGCAAACAGTGAGTGTGTGTATGTGTGCAATTGTCTTTGAAAGTTGTGCCCTTTTTGGAGACTGTGAAAACACATTAAAAGAGGTACATTCCTCTTTGGAAAGACTGATGATGTCATCATCCTACAAATACAGCTGGAGAAGTGAAACCAGCCAATCAAGGAAATAGCGCGCCGTGTTAATGCGTATTTCTCTAATGTCATAACATAGTTAGGGATGGGTTTGAATCCTGCACACAGTGAGTGTATGTGTACAGTTTCCTTTGAGAGGTGCTCCCTTTTTGGAGACTGGGAAAACTCACTAAAAGAGGTACATTCCTCTTTGGAAAGTCTGATGATGTCACCATTCTACAAATACAGCAGGAGAAAGCAAACCAACCAGTAAAACAAATAGTGTGCCGTGTTAATGTGTCTTTCTTTAGTATCATAAAATAGTTAAGTAGGGGTTTCAATCCTGCAAACAGTGTGTGTGTGTGGGAGGAGGGGTTTGTGCACGTGTGCAGTTTCCTTTGAGAGGTGTCCCCTTTTTGGAGACTGGGAAAACTCAGTAAAAGAGATACATTCCTCTTTGGAAAGTCTGATGATGTCACCATCCTACAAATACAGCAGGAGAAGTGAACCCAGCCAATAAAGCAAATAGCGTGCCGTGTTAATGTGTTTCTCTCTAGTATCATAATATAGTTAGGTAGGGGTTTGAATCTTGCAACCAGTGAGTGTGTGTGCAATTGCCTTTGAACGGAGTGCCCTTTATGGAGACTGAAAAAATGCACTAAAAGAGGTACATTCCTCTTTAGAAAGACTGATGATGTCACCATCCTACAAATACAGCCGGAGAAGGAAAAGGGGGGTGTGTATGTGTGCAATTGTCTTTGAAAGGAGTCCCCTTTTTGGAGACTGTGAAAACTCACTAAAAGAGGTACATTCCTTGTTGGAAAGTCTGATGATGTCACCATCCTGCAAATGCAGCAGGAGAAGGGAAACCAGCCAATAAAGCAAATAGCATGCCGTGTTAATGTGTCTTTCTTTAGTATCATAGCATAGTTAGGTAGGGGTTTGAATCCTGCAAACTGTGTGTGTGTGTGCAGTTTCTTTTGAGAGGTGTCCCCTTTCTGGAGACTGGAAAAACTCACTAAAAGGGGTACATTCCTCTTTAGAAAGTCTGATGATGTCACCATCCTACAAATACAGCAGGAAAAGAAACACCAGCCAGTAAAGCAAGTAGAGTACTGTGTTAATGCATCTCCACGTCATGTCATAACATAGTTAGATAGGGGTTTGAATCCTGCAAACAGTACATGTATGTGTGCAGTTTCCATTGAGAGGTGTTCCCTTTCTGGAGACTGGGAAAACTCACTGAAAGAGGTACATCTCTTTTTGGAATGTCTGATGATGTCACCATCCTACAAATACAGCAGGAGAAGGGAAACCAGCCAGTAAAGAAAATAGCTCACCATGTTAATGCATCTCTTTCTAGTATCATAGCATAGTTAGATAGGGGTTTGAATCTTGCAAACAGTGAGTGTGTGTGTGTGCGTGCAATTTTCTTAGAAAGGAGTGCCCATTTTGGAGACTGGGAAAACACACTAAAAGAGGTACATTCCTCTTTGGAAAGACTGATGATGTCACCATCTTACAAATACAGCTGGAGAAGGGAAAGGGGGGGTGTATGTGTGCAACTGTCTTTGAAAGGAGTGCCCTTTTAGGAGACTGGGAAAACACACTAAAAAAGGTACATTCCTCTTTGGAAAGACTGATGATGTTACCATTCAACAAATACAGCCGGAGAAGGGAAAGGGGGGGGGGTGTGTGTATGTGTGCAATTGTCTTTAAAAGGAGTGCCCTTTTTCGAGACTGGGAAAACACACTAAAATAGTTACATTCCTCTTTGGAAAGACTGATGATGATACCATCCTACAAATACAGCTGGAGAAGGGAAAGGGGAGGTGTGTATGTGTGCAATTGTCTTTAAAAGGAGTGCCCTTTTTGGAGACTGGGAAAACACACTAAAAGAGGTACATTCCTCTTTGGAAAGAGTGATGATGTCACCATCCTAAAAATACAGCCAGAGAAGGGAAAGGGGGGGTGTATGTGTGCAATTGTCTTTGAAAGGAGTGCCCTTTTTGGAGACTAGGAAAACACACTAAAAGAGATACATTCCTCTTTGGAAAGACTGATGATGTCACCATCTTAAAAATACAGCCGGAGAAGGGAAAGGGGGGGGTGTATGTGTGCAATTGTCTTTGAAAGGAGTGCCCTTTTTGGAGACTGGGAAAACACACTAAAAGAGGTACATTCCTCTTTGGAAAGACTGATGATGTCACCATCCTACAAATACAGCCGGAGAAGGAAAACCATCCAATAAAGCAGATAGTACGCCGTGTTAATGCATCGGCCTCTCTTATCATAACATAGCTAGGTAGGGGTATGAATCCTGCAAATGCTGATTGTGTGTGTGTCACTGTTGGACAATGTGGTGTGGGTTTTCCTTTTACTATGGTATGGCATAGTATGATTACATGAGTACAAAGCAGGCTAGCAACTACGGTTGATGCACGGATAAACCAGCCTTGATTGAAAGCGAAAAGAATCCAGCACCCTGAGCATGAGTAGCAAACATAAAGTTTATTATAAACCAGACCGGTTTCAGCAACTAGCTTTCTTCAGTGGCTGATTTTACAACATCACAATGAGTCATATATATAGGAAATATAAAGTAGGTGACCTGACATCACTTCCTGTATACTCACAATATAGCCACAAAACATAAAAAATGAGAATTAAATTAATATTTAACAGTAAATATTTCCCAAAAATAAAACATGTAATTATATTTGAAAAATATATTATTTAACTACAACCATCCATGATAAAATAATGTGGAATACCATGTAAATGCTAGTAAATGTAATAACAAGCATTCAAAATATATAATTATTGACCAAAAAATGACCAAAAAATCTTTTAAACATGGTACCATTGTTAATGTAATGTGATGAATAACACTGAGTAAATCATTGTAGTTTATCACTGAGACCTGGTGGGAATAAGCCACCTAATTTCACTATCCATTTGGTCTCTTTGTTATCCAATATTTTGTGCCATCCTGTTTTGTACATTCTGTTGCCAACAATTCTGTCAATACAAACAAAGGAAAAATGGGCCGTTTTGTGTATAATGGAATGTTTAAATAATGCATTGGTTTGCCTGGCATTTCTGATATCCCCCAGATGTTCAGAAATGCGAATACGAAACTGTCTGCATGTTTGTCCAATATAGAAGGCCCTGCATGTGCACGTAGCTAAATAGATCACTCAGTCCGTGCTGCAATTGGCAAAATGTTTAATATCATAAATCTTACCTGTGTTTTTGCTAGTGAATTCTTTGGTTGTGAAAACAAATTT
>NC_056725.1:387091438-387121438 GCF_019279795.1 Protopterus annectens | reverse complement strand
AGCCCTGTATGGTAGGAAAATGGGGGGCACTGGAGAATATGTGTGTATGGAGTGAAACAGTAAGTAGTGGGGAAGCATCATGGAGTAATTTGCCTTGGGCAACATTTCAACTAAGTTCAGCCCTGTACAGAGGGCTGTTGTAATGTATCATCACTGCAACTAAATGCCGGTTGCAGTGACTGTCCCTCTGTGAACTGAGACAACAAATTGCGTGGTACACAGGCCTGTCATAATGCAAGAGCATTGTAGCTACAGTTCAGTCTCTACATACCTTTATAATGTAAGACCATTGTAGCTACAGTTCAGTCTGTACATACATTTATAATGTAAGAACATTGTAGCTACAGTTCAGTCTGTACATACCTTTATAATGTAAGAACATTGTAGCTACAGTTCAGTCTGTACATACCTTTATAATGTAAGAACATTGTAGCTACAGTTCAATCTGTACATACCTTTATAATGTAAGAACATTGTAGCTACAGTTCAGTCTGTACATACCTTTATAATGTAAGAGCATTGTAGCTACAGCTCAATCTGTACATACCTTTTATAATGTAAGAGCATTGTAGCTACAGTTCAGTCTGTACGTACCTTTATAATGTAAGAACAGTGTAGCTACAGTTCAGTCTGTACATAC
Organism: Protopterus annectens; assembly: GCF_019279795.1. Taxonomy (NCBI): domain Eukaryota; kingdom Metazoa; phylum Chordata; order Ceratodontiformes; family Protopteridae; genus Protopterus; species Protopterus annectens. Next base: position 387,120,798 of record NC_056725.1, on the reverse strand, counting down.
CTTGATAATGTAAAAACATTGTAGCTACAGTTCAGTCTGTACATACCTTTATAATGTAAGAACATTGTAGCTATAGTTCTGTCTGTACATACCTTTATAATGTAAGAACATTGTAGCTACCGTTCAGTCTGTACATACCTTTATAATGTAAGAACATTGTAGCTACCATTCAGTCTGTACATACCTTTATAATGTAAGAGCATTGTAGCTACAGTTTGGTCTGTACATACTTTTATAATGTAAAAACATTGTACCTACAGTTCAGTCTGTACATACCTATATAATGAAAGAGCATTGTAGCTACAGTTCAGTCTCTACATACCTTTATAATGTAAGAAGATTGTAGCTACAGTTCAGTCTGTACATACCTTAATAATGTAAGAGCATTGTAGCTACAGCTCAGTCTGTACATACCTTTGTAATGTAAAAACATTGTAGCTACAGTTCAGTCTGTACATACGTTCATAATGTAAGAACATTGTAGCTACAGTTCAGTCTGTACATACCTTTATAATGTAAGAACATTGTAGCTACAGTTCAGTCTGTACATACCTTTATAATGTAAGAACATTGCAGCTACAGCTCAGTCTGTACATACCTTCATAATGTAAGAACATTGTAGCTACAGCTCAGTCTGTACATACCTTCATAATGTAAGAACATTGTAGCTATAGTTCTGTCTGTACATACCTTTATAATGTAAGAACATTGTAGCTACCATTCAGTCTGTACATACCTTTATAATGTAAGAACATTGTAGCTACCGTTCAGTCTGTACATACCTTTATAATGTAAGAGCATTGTAGCTACAGTTTGGTCTGTACATACCTTTATAATGTAAAAACATTGTACCTACAGTTCAGTCTGTACATACCTATATAATGTAAGAGCATTGTAGCTACAGTTCAGTCTGTACATACCTTTATAATGTAAGAAGATTGTAGCTACAGCTCAGTCTGTACATACCTTAATAATGTAAGAACATTGTAGCTACAGCTCAGTCTGTACATACCTTTGTAATGTAAAAACATTGTAGCTACAGTTCAGTCTGTACATACCTTTATAATGTACGAACATTGTAGCTACAGTTCAGTCTGTACATACCTTTATAATGTACAAACATTGTAGCTACAGTTCAGTCTGTACATATCTTTATAATGTACGGACATTGTAGCTACAGTTCAGTCTGTACATACCTTTATAGTGTAAGAACATTGTAGCTACAGTTCAGTCTGTACATACCTTTATAGTGCAAGAACATTGTAGCTACAGTTCAGTCTATACATGCCTTTATAGTGTAAGAACATTTTAGCTACAGTTCAGTCTGTACATACCTTTATAATGTAAGAAGATAGTAGCTACAGTTCAGTCTGTACATATCTTTATAATGTAAGAAGATTGTGGCTACAGTTCAGTCTGTACATACCTTTATAATGTAAGAACATTGTAGCTACAGTTCAGTCTGTACATACCTTTATAATGTAAGAACATTGTTGCTACAGTTCAGTCTGTACATACCTTTGTAATGTAAGAACATTGTAGCTACAGTTCAATCTGTACATACATTTGTAATGTAAGAACATTGTAGCTACAGTTCAGTCTGTACATACCTTTATAATGTAAGAACATTGTAGCTACAGTTCAGTCTGTACATACCTTTGTAATGTAAAAACATTGTAGCTACAGTTCAGTCTGTACATACCTTTATAATGTAAGAACATTGTAGCTACAGTTCAGTCTGTACATACCTTTATAATGTAAGAACATTGTAGCTACAGTTCAGTCTGTACATATCTTTATAATGTAAGAACATTGTAGCTATAGTTCAATCTGTACATACCATTATAATGTAAGAACATTGTAGCTACAGTTCAATCTGTATATACCTTCATAATGTGAGAACATTGTAGCTACAGTTCAGTCTGTACATACCTTTATAATGTAAGAACATTGTGGCTACAGTTCAGTCTGTACATACCTTTGTAATGTAAGGAGATTATAGCTAGAGTTCAGTCTGTACATACCTTTATAATGTAAGAACATTGTAGCTACAGTTCAGTCTATACATACCTTTATAATGTAAGAACATTGTAGCTACAGTTCCATCTGTACATACCTATATAATGTAAGAACATTGTAGCTACAGTTCAGTCTGTACATACCTTTATAATGTAAGAACATTGTAGCTACAGTTCCATCTGTACATACCTATATAATGTAAGAACATTGTAGCTACAGTTCAGTCTGTACATACCTTTATAATGTACGAACATTGTAGCTACAGTTCAGTCTGTACATACGTTTATAATGTAAGAACATTGTAGCTACAGTTCAGTCTGTACATACCTTTGTAATGTAAGAACATTGTAGCTACAGCTCAGTCTGTACATACCTTTATAATGTAAGATCATTGTAGCTGCAGTTCAGTCTGTACATACCTTTGTAATGTAAAAACATTGTAGCTACAGTTCAGTCTGTACATACCTTCATAATGTAAGATCATTGTAGCTACAGTTCAATCTGTACATACTTTTATAATGTAAGAAAATTGTATCTACAGTTTAGTCTGTACATACCTTTATAATGTAAGAACATTGTAGCTACAGTTTAATCTGTACATACCATTATAATGTAAGAACATTGTAGCTACAGTTCAGTCTGTACATACCTTTATAATTTAAGAACATTGTAGCTACAGTTCAGTCTGTACATACCTTTATAATGTAAGAACCTTGCAGCTACAGTTCAGTCTGTACATACCTTCATAATGTAAGAACATTGTAGCTACAGCTCAGTCTGTACATACCTTCATAATGTAAGAACATTGTAGCTACAGTTTAGTCTGTACATACCTTTATAATGTAAGAGCATTGTAGCTACAGTTCAGTCTGTACATAGCTTCATAATGTAAGAACATTGTAGCTACAGTTCAGTCTGTACATACCTTTATAATGTATGAACATTGTAGCTACAGTTCAGTCTGTACATACCTTTATAATGTAAGAAGATTGTAGCTACAGCTCAGTCTGTACATACCTTAATAACGTAAGAGCATTGTAGCTACAGCTCAGTCTGTACATACCTTTGTAATGTAAAAACATTGTAGCTACAGTTCAGTCTGTACATACGTTCATAATGTAAGAACATTGTAGCTACAGTTCAGTCTGTACATACCTTTATAATGTAAGAACATTGTAGCTACAGTTCAGTCTGTACATACCTTCATAATGTAAGAACATTGCAGCTACAGCTCAGTCTGTACATACCTTCATAATGTAAGAACATTGTAGCTACAGCTCAGTCTGTACATACCTTCATAATGTAAGAACATTGTAGGTACAGTTCAGTCTGTACATACCTTTATAATGTAAGAGCATTGTAGCTACAGTTCAGTCTGTACATACCTTCATAATGTAAGAACATTGTAGTTACAGTTCAGTCTGTACATACCTTTATAATGTACGAACATTGTAGCTACAGTTCACTCTGTACATACCTTTATAATGTACGAACATTGTAGCTACAGTTCAGTCTGTACATATCTTTATAATGTACGAACATTGTAGCTACAGTTCAGTCTGTACATACCTTTATAGTGTAAGAACATTGTAGCTACAGTTCAGTCTGTACATACCTTTATAGTGTAAGAACATTGTAGCTACAGTTCAGTCTATACATGCCTTTATAGTGTAAGAACATTGTAGCTACAGTTCAGTCTGTACATACCTTTATAATGTAAGAAGATAGTAGCTACAGTTCAGTCTGTACATATCTTTATAATGTAAGAAGATTGTGGCTACAGTTCAGTCTGTACATACCTTTATAATGTAAGAACATTGTAGCTACAGTTCAGTCTGTACATACCTTTATAATGTAAGAACATTGTTGCTACAGTTCAGTCTGTATATACCTTTGTAATGTAAAAACATTGTAGCTACAGTTCAGTCTGTACATACATTTGTAATGTAAGAACATTGTAGCTACAGTTCAGTCTGTACATACCTTTATAATGTAAGAACATTGTAGCTACAGTTCAGTCTGTACATACCTTTATAATGTAAGAACATTGTAGCTACAGTTCAGTCTGTACATACCTTTATAATGTAAGAACATTGTAGCTATAGTTCAATCTGTACATACCTTCATAATGTAAGAACATTGTAGCTACAGCTCAGTCTGTACATACCTTCATAATGTAAGAACATTGTAGCTACAGTTTAGTCTGTACATACCTTTATAATGTAAGAGCATTGTAGCTACAGTTCGGTCTGTACATAGCTTCATAATGTAAGAACATTGTAGCTACAGTTCAGTCTGTACATACCTTTATAATGTATGAACATTGTAGCTACAGTTCAGTCTGTACATACCTTTATAATGTAAGAAGATTGTAGCTACAGCTCAGTCTGTACATACCTTAATAATGTAAGAGCATTGTAGCTACAGCTCAGTCTGTACATACCTTTGTAATGTAAAAACATTGTAGCTACAGGTCAGTCTGTACATATGTTCATAATGTAAGAACATTGTAGCTACAGTTCAGTCTGTACATACCTTTATAATGTAAGAACATTGTAGCTACAGTTCAGTCTGTACATACCTTTATAATGTAAGAACATTGCAGCTACAGCTCAGTCTGTACATACCTTCATAATGTAAGAACATTGTAGCTACAGCTCAGTCTGTACATACCTTCATAATGTAAGAACATTGTAGGTACAGTTCAGTCTGTACATACCTTTATAATGTAGGAGCATTGTAGCTACAGTTCAGTCTGTACATACCTTCATAATGTAAGAACATTGTAGCTACAGTTCAGTCTGTACATACCTTTATAATGTACGAACATTGTAGCTACAGTTCAGTCTGTACATACCTTTATAATGTACGAACATTGTAGCTACAGTTCAGTCTGTACATATCTTTATAATGTACGAACATTGTAGCTACAGTTCAGTCTGTACATACCTTTATAGTGTAAGAACATTGTAGCTACAGTTCAGTCTGTACATACCTTTATAGTGTAAGAACATTGTAGCTACAGTTCAGTCTATACATGCCTTTATAGTGTAAGAACATTGTAGCTACAGTTCAGTCTGTACATACCTTTATAATGTAAGAAGATAGTAGCTACAGTTCAGTCTGTACATATCTTTATAATGTAAGAAGATTGTGGCTACAGTTCAGTCTGTACATACCTTTATAATGTAAGAACATTGTAGCTACAGTTCAGTCTGTACATACATTTGTAATGTAAGAACATTGTAGCTACAGTTCAGTCTGTACATACCTTTATAATGTAAGAACATTGTAGCTACAGTTCAGTCTGTACATACCTTTGTAATGTAAAACATTGTAGCTACAGTTCAGTCTGTACATACCTTTATAATGTAAGAACATTGTAGCTACAGTTCAGTCTGTACATACCTTTATAATGTAAGAACATTGTAGCTACAGTTCAGTCTGTACATACCTTTATAATGTAAGAACATTGTAGCTATAGTTCAATCTGTACATACCATTATAATGTAAGAACATTGTAGCTACAGTTCAATCTGTACATACCTTCATAATGTAAGAACATTGTAGCTACAGCTCAGTCTGTACATACCTTCATAATGTAAGAACATTGTAGCTACAGTTTAGTCTGTACATACCTTTATAATGTAAGAGCATTGTAGCTACAGTTCAGTCTGTACATAGCTTCATAATGTAAGAACATTGTAGCTACAGTTCAGTCTGTACATACCTTTATAATGCATGAACATTGTAGCTACAGTTCAGTCTGTACATACCTTTATAATGTAAGAAGATTGTAGCTACAGCTCAGTCTGTACATACCTTAATAATGTAAGAGCATTGTAGCTACAGCTCCGTCTGTACATACCTTTGTAATGTAAAAACATTGTAGCTACAGTTCAGTCTGTACATACGTTCATAATGTAAGAACATTGTAGCTACAGTGTAGTCTGTACATACCTTTATAATGTAAGAACATTGTAGCTACAGTTCAGTCTGTACATACCTTTATAATGTAAGAACATTGCAGCTACAGCTCAGTCTGTACATACCTTCATAATTTAAGAACATTGTAGCTACAGCTCAGTCTGTACATACCTTCATAATGTAAGAACATTGTAGGTACAGTTCAGTCTGTACATACGTTTGTAATGTAAAAACATTGTAGCTACAGTTCAATCTGTACATACCTTTATAATGTAAGAACATTGTAGGTACAGTTCAGTCTGTACATACGTTTGTAATGTAAAAACATTGTAGCTACAGTTCAGTCTGTACATACCTTAATAATGTAAGAGCATTGTAGCTACAGCTCAGTCTGTACATACCTTTGTAATGTAAAAACATTGTAGCTACAGTTCAGTCTGTACATATGTTCATAATGTAAGAACATTGTAGCTACAGTTCAGTCTGTACATACCTTTATAATGTAAGAACATTGTAGCTACAGTTCAGTCTGTACATACCTTCATAATGTAAGAACATTGCAGCTACAGCTCAGTCTGTACATACCTTCATAATGTAAGAACATTGTAGCTACAGCTCAGTCTGTACATACCTTCATAATGTAAGAACATTGTAGGTACAGTTCAGTCTGTACATACCTTTATAATGTAAGAGCATTGTAGCTACAGTTCAGTCTGTACATACCTTCATAATGTAAGAACATTGCAGTTACAGTTCAGTCTGTACATACCTTTATAATGTACGAACATTGTAGCTACAGTTCAGTCTGTACATACCTTTATAATGTAAGAACATTGTAGCTACAGTTCAGTCTGTACATATCTTTATAATGTACGAACATTGTAGCTACAGTTCAGTCTGTACATACCTTTATAGTGTAAGAACATTGTAGCTACAGTTCAGTCTGTACATACCTTTATAGTGTAAGAACATTGTAGCTACAGTTCAGTCTATACATGCCTTTATAGTGTAAGAACATTGTAGCTACAGTTCAGTCTGTACATACCTTTATAATGTAAGAAGATAGTAGCTACAGTTCAGTCTGTACATATCTTTATAATGTAAGAACATTGTTGCTACAGTTCAGTCTGTACATACCTTTGTAATGTAAAAACATTGTAGCTACAGTTCAGTCTGTACATACATTTGTAATGTAAGAACATTGTAGCTACAGTTCAGTCTGTACATACCTTTATAATGTAAGAACATTGTAGCTACAGTTCAGTCTGTACATACCTTTATAATGTAAGAACATTGTAGCTACAGTTCAGTCTGTACATACCTTTATAATGTAAGAACATTGTAGCTACAGTTCAGTCTGTACATACCTTTATAATGTAAGAACTTTGTAGCTACAGTTCAATCTGTACATACCTTCATAATGTAAGAACATTGTAGCTACAGCTCAGTCTGTACATACCTTCATAATGTAAGAACATTGTAGCTACAGTTTAGTCTGTACATACCTTTATAATGTAAGAGCATTGTAGCTACAGTTCGGTCTGTACATAGCTTCATAATGTAAGAACATTGTAGCTACAGTTCAGTCTGTACATACCTTTATAATGTATGAACATTGTAGCTACAGTTCAGTCTGTACATACCTTTATAATGTAAGAAGATTGTAGCTACAGCTCAGTCTGTACATACCTTAATAATGTAAGAGCATTGTAGCTACAGCTCAGACTGTACATACCTTTGTAATGTAAAAACATTGTAGCTACAGGTCAGTCTGTACATACGTTCATAATGTAAGAACATTGTAGCTACAGTTCAGTCTGTACATACCTTTATAATGTAAGAACATTGTAGCTACAGTTCAGTCTGTACATACCTTTATAATGTAAGAACATTGCAGCTACAGCTCAGTCTGTACATACCTTCATAATGTAAGAACATTGTAGCTACAGCTCAGTCTGTACATACCTTCATAATGTAAGAACATTGTAGGTACAGTTCAGTCTGTACATACCTTTATAATGTAGGAGCATTGTAGCTACAGTTCAGTCTGTACATACCTTCATAATGTAAGAACATTGTAGCTACAGTTCAGTCTGTACATACCTTTATAATGTACGAACATTGTAGCTACAGTTCAGTCTGTACATACCTTTATAATGTACGAACATTGTAGCTACAGTTCAGTCTGTACATATCTTTATAATGTACGAACATTGTAGCTACAGTTCAGTCTGTACATACCTTTATAGTGTAAGAACATTGTAGCTACAGTTCAGTCTGTACATATCTTTATAGTGTAAGAACATTGTAGCTACAGTTCAGTCTGTACATACATTTGTAATGTAAGAACGTTGTAGCTACAGTTCAGTCTGTACATACCTTTATAATGTAAGAACATTGTAGCTACAGTTCAGTCTGTACATACCTTTGTAATGTAAAAACATTGTAGCTACAGTTCAGTCTGTACATACCTTTATAATGTAAGAACATTGTAGCTACAGTTCAGTCTGTACATACCTTTATAATGTAAGAACATTGTAGCTACAGTTCAGTCTGTACATACCTTTATAATGTAAGAACATTGTAGCTATAGTTCAATCTGTACATACCATTATAATGTAAGAACATTGTAGCTACAGTTCAATCTGTACATACCTTCATAATGTAAGAACATTGTAGCTACAGCTCAGTCTGTACATACCTTCATAATGTAAGAACATTGTAGCTACAGTTTAGTCTGTACATACCTTTATAATGTAAGAGCATTGTAGCTACAGTTCAGTCTGTACATAGCTTCATAATGTAAGAACATTGTAGCTACAGTTCAGTCTGTACATACCTTTATAATGCATGAACATTGTAGCTACAGTTCAGTCTGTACATACCTTTATAATGTAAGAAGATTGTAGCTACAGCTCAGTCTGTACATACCTTAATAATGTAAGAGCATTGTAGCTACAGCTCAGTCTGTACATACCTTTGTAATGTAAAAACATTGTAGCTACAGTTCAGTCTGTACATACGTTCATAATGTAAGAACATTGTAACTACAGTTCAGTCTGTACATACCTTTATAATGTAAGAACATTGTAGCTACAGTTCAGTCTGTACATACCTTTATAATGTAAGAACATTGCAGCTACAGCTCAGTCTGTACATACCTTCATAATTTAAGAACATTGTAGCTACAGCTCAGTCTGTCCATACCTTCATAATGTAAGAACATTGTAGGTACAGTTCAGTCTGTACATACGTTTGTAATGTAAAAACATTGTAGCTACAGTTCAGTCTGTACATACCTTTATAATGTAAGAACATCGTAGGTACAGTTCAGTCTGTACATACGTTTGTAATGTAAAAACATTGTAGCTACAGTTCAGTCTGTACATACCTTAATAATGTAAGAGCATTGTAGCTACAGCTCAGTCTGTACATACCTTTGTAATGTAAAAACATTGTAGCTACAGTTCATTCTGTACATACGTTCATAATGTAAGAACATTGTAGCTACAGTTCAGTCTGTACATACCTTTATAATGTAAGAACATTGTAGCTACAGTTCAGTCTGTACATACCTTCATAATGTAAGAACATTGCAGCTACAGCTCAGTCTGTACATACCTTCATAATGTTAGAACATTGTAGCTACAGCTCAGTCTGTACATACCTTCATAATGTAAGAACATTGTAGGTACAGTTCAGTCTGTACATACCTTTATAATGTAAGAGCATTGTAGCTACAGTTCAGTCTGTACATACCTTCATAATGTAAGAACATTGTAGTTACAGTTCAGTCTGTACATACCTTTATAATGTACGAACATTGTAGCTACAGTTCAGTCTGTACATACCTTTATAATGTACGAACATTGTAGCTACAGTTCAGTCTGTACATATCTTTATAATGTACGAACATTGTAGCTACAGTTCAGTCTGTACATACCTTTATAGTGTAAGAACATTGTAGCTACAGTTCAGTCTGTACATACCTTTATAGTGTAAGAACATTGTAGCTACAGTTCAGTCTATACATGCCTTTATAGTGTAAGAACATTGTAGCTACAGTTCAGTCTGTACATACCTTTATAATGTAAGAAGATAGTAGCTACAGTTCAGTCTGTACATATCTTTATAATGTAAGAAGATTGTGGCTACAGTTCAGTCTGTACATACCTTTATAATGTAAGAACATTGTAGCTACAGTTCAGTCTGTACATACCTTTATAATGTAAGAACATTGTTGCTACAGTTCAGTCTGTACATACCTTTGTAATGTAAAAACATTGTAGCTACAGTTCAGTCTGTACATACATTTGTAATGTAAGAACATTGTAGCTACAGTTCAGTCTGTACATACCTTTATAATGTAAGAACATTGTAGCTACAGTTCAGTCTGTACATACCTTTATAATGTAAGAACATTGTAGCTACAGTTCAGTCTGTACATACCTTTATAATGTAAGAACATTGTAGCTATAGTTCAATCTGTACATAGCATTATAATGTAAGAACATTGTAGCTACAGTTCAATCTGTACATACCTTCATAATGTAAGAACATTGTAGCTACAGCTCAGTCTGTACATACCTTCATAATGTAAGAACATTGTAGCTACAGTTTAGTCTGTACATACCTTTATAATGTAAGAGCATTGTAGCTACAGTTCGGTCTGTACATAGCTTCATAATGTAAGAACATTGTAGCTACAGTTCAGTCTGTACATACCTTTATAATGTATGAACATTGTAGCTACAGTTCAGTCTGTACATACCTTTATAATGTAAGAAGATTGTAGCTACAGCTCAGTCTGTACATACCTTAATAATGTAAGAGCATTGTAGCTACAGCTCAGTCTGTACATACCTTTGTAATGTAAAAACATTGTAGCTACAGGTCAGTCTGTACATACGTTCATAATGTAAGAACATTGTAGCTACAGTTCAGTCTGTACATACCTTTATAATGTAAGAACATTGTAGCTACAGTTCAGTCTGTACATACCTTTATAATGTAAGAACATTGCAGCTACAGCTCAGTCTGTACATACCTTCATAATGTAAGAACATTGTAGCTACAGCTCAGTCTGTACATACCTTCATAATGTAAGAACATTGTAGGTACAGTTCAGTCTGTACATACCTTTATAATGTAGGAGCATTGTAGCTACAGTTCAGTCTGTACATACCTTCATAATGTAAGAACATTGTAGCTACAGTTCAGTCTGTACATACCTTTATAATGTACGAACATTGTAGCTACAGTTCAGTCTGTGCATACCTTTATAATGTACGAACATTGTAGCTACAGTTCAGTCTGTACATATCTTTATAATGTACGAACATTGTAGCTACAGTTCAGTCTGTACATACCTTTATAGTGTAAGAACATTGTAGCTACAGTTCAGTCTGTACATACCTTTATAGTGTAAGAACATTGTAGCTACAGTTCAGTCTATCCATGCCTTTATAGTGTAAGAACATTGTAGCTACAGTTCAGTCTGTACATACCTTTATAATGTAAGAAGATAGTAGCTACAGTTCAGTCTGTACATATCTTTATAATGTAAGAAGATTGTGGCTACAGTTCAGTCTGTACATACCTTTATAATGTAAGAACATTGTAGCTACAGTTCAGTCTGTACATACATTTGTAATGTAAGAACATTGTAGCTACAGTTCAGTCTGTACATACCTTTATAATGTAAGAACATTGTAGCTACAGTTCAGTCTGTACATACCTTTGTAATGTAAAAACATTGTAGCTACAGTTCAGTCTGTACATACCTTTATAATGTAAGAACATTGTAGCTACAGTTCAGTCTTTACATACCTTTATAATGTAAGAACATTGTAGCTACAGTTCAGTCTGTACATACCTTTATAATGTAAGAACATTGTAGCTATAGTTCAATCTGTACATACCATTATAATGTAAGAACATTGTAGCTACAGTTCAATCTGTACATACCTTCATAATGTAAGAACATTGTAGCTACAGCTCAGTCTGTACATACCTTCATAATGTAAGAACATTGTAGCTACAGTTTAGTCTGTACATACCTTTATAATGTAAGAGCATTGTAGCTACAGTTCAGTCTGTACATAGCTTCATAATGTAAGAACATTGTAGCTACAGTTCAGTCTGTACATACCTTTATAATGCATGAACATTGTAGCTACAGTTCAGTCTGTACATACCTTTATAATGTAAGAAGATTGTAGCTACAGCTCAGTCTGTACATACCTTAATAATGTAAGAGCATTGTAGCTACAGCTCAGTCTGTACATACCTTTGTAATGTAAACACATTGTAGCTACAGTTCAGTCTGTACATACGTTCATAATGTAAGAACATTGTAGCTACAGTTCAGTCTGTACATACCTTTATAATGTAAGAACATTGTAGCTACAGTTCAGTCTGTACATACCTTTATAATGTAAGAACATTGCAGCTACAGCTCAGTCTGTACATACCTTCATAATTTAAGAACATTGTAGCTACAGCTCAGTCTGTACATACCTTCATAATGTAAGAACATTGTAGGTACAGTTCAGTCTGTACATACCTTTGTAATGTAAGAACATTGTAGCTACAGTTCAGTCTGTACATACCTTTATAATGTAAGAACATTGTTGCTACAGTTCAGTCTGTACATACCTTTATAATGTAAGAACATTGTAGCTACAGTTCAATCTGTACATACCTTTATAATGTAAGAACATTGTAGCTACAGTTCAGTCTGTACATACCTTTATAATGTAAGAACATTGTAGCTACAGTTCAGTCTGTACATATCTTTATAATGTAAGAACATTGTAGCTACAGTTCCATCTGTACATACCTATATAATGTAAGAACATTGTAGCTACAGTTCAGTCTGTACATACCTATATAATGTAAGAGCATTGTAGCTACAGTTCAGTCTGTACATACCTTTATAATGTAAGAACATTGTAGCTACAGTTCCATCTGTACATACCTATATAATGTAAGAACATTGTAGCTACAGTTCAGTCTGTACATACCTATATAATGTAAGAGCATTGTAGCTACAGTTCAGTCTGTACATACCTATATAATGTAAGAGCATTGTAGCTACAGTTCAGTCTGTACATACCTTTATAATGTAAGAACATTGTAGCTACAGTTCAGTCTGTACATACCTTTGTAATGTAAGAACATTGTAGCTACAGTTCAGTCTGTACATACCTTTATAATGTAAGAACATTGTAGCTACAGTTCAGTCTGTACATACCTTTATAATGTAAGAACATTGTAGCTACAGTTCAGTCTGTACATACCTTTATAATGTAAGAACATTGTAGCTACAGTTCAGTCTGTACATACCTTTATAATGTAAGAACATTGTAGCTACAGTTCAGTCTGTACATACCTTTATAATGTAAGAACATTGTAGCTGCAGTTCAGTCTGTACATACCTTTATAATGTAAGAACATTGTAGCTACAGTTCAGTCTGTACATAGCTTTATAATGTAAGAACATTGTAGCTACAGTTCAGTCTGTACATACCTTTATAATGTAAGAACATTGTAGCTACAGTTCAGTCTGTACATACCTTCATAATGTAAGAACATTGTAGCTACAGTACAGTCTGTACATACCTTTATAATGTAAGAACATTGTAGCTACAGTTCAGTCTGTACATACCTTTATAATGTAAGAACATTGTAGCTACAGTTCAGTCTGTACATACCTTTATAATGTAAGAACATTGTAGCTACAGTTCAGTCTGTACATACCTTTATAATGTAAGAACATTGTAGCTACAGTTCAGTCTGTACATACCTTTATAATGTAAGAACATTGTAGCTACAGTTCAGTCTGTACATACCTTTATAATGTAAGAACATTGTAGCTACAGTTCAGTCTGTACATACCTTCATAATGTAAGAACATTGTAGCTACAGTTCAGTCTGTACATACCTTCATAATGTAAGAACATTGTAGCTACAGTTCAGTCTGTACATACCTTCATAATGTAAGAACATTGTAGCTACAGCTCAGTCTGTACATACCTTCATAATGTAAGAACATTGTAGCTACAGTTCAGTCTGTACATACCTTTATAATGTAAGAACATTGTAGCTACAGTTCAGTCTGTACATACCTTCATAATGTAAGAACATTGTAGCTACAGTTCAGTCTGTACATACCTTTATAATGTACGAACATTGTAGCTACAGTTCAGTCTGTACATACCTTTATAATGTGTAAGAACATTGTAGCTACAGTTCAGTCTGTACATACCTTTATAATGTAAGAACATTGTAGCTACAGTTCAGTCTGTACATACCTTTATAGTGTAAGAACATTGTAGCTACAGTTCAGTCTGTACATACCTTTATAGTGTAAGAACATTGTAGCTACAGTTCAGTCTATACATGCCTTTATAGTGTAAGAACATTGTAGCTACAGTTCAGTCTGTACATACCTTTATAATGTAAGAAGATAGTAGCTACAGTTCAGTCTGTACATATCTTTATAATGTAAGAAGATTGTGGCTACAGTTCAGTCTGTACATACCTTTATAATGTAAGAACATTGTAGCTACAGTTCAGTCTGTACATACCTTTATAATGTAAGAACATTGTTGCTACAGTTCAGTCTGTATATACCTTTGTAATGTAAAAACATTGTAGCTACAGTTCAGTCTGTACATACCTTTATAATGTAAGAACATTGTAGCTATAGTTCAATCTGTACATACCTTCATAATGTAAGAACATTGTAGCTACAGCTCAGTCTGTACATACCTTCATAATGTAAGAACATTGTAGCTACAGTTTAGTCTGTACATACCTTTATAATGTAAGAGCATTGTAGCTACAGTTCGGTCTGTACATAGCTTCATAATGTAAGAACATTGTAGCTACAGTTCAGTCTGTACATACCTTTATAATGTATGAACATTGTAGCTACAGTTCAGTCTGTACATACCTTTATAATGTAAGAAGATTGTAGCTACAGCTCAGTCTGTACATACCTTAATAATGTAAGAGCATTGTAGCTACAGCTCAGTCTGTACATACCTTTGTAATGTAAAAACATTGTAGCTACAGGTCAGTCTGTACATATGTTCATAATGTAAGAACATTGTAGCTACAGTTCAGTCTGTACATACCTTTATAATGTAAGAACATTGTAGCTACAGTTCAGTCTGTACATACCTTTATAATGTAAGAACATTGCAGCTACAGCTCAGTCTGTACATACCTTCATAATGTAAGAACATTGTAGCTACAGCTCAGTCTGTACATACCTTCATAATGTAAGAACATTGTAGGTACAGTTCAGTCTGTACATACCTTTATAATGTAGGAGCATTGTAGCTACAGTTCAGTCTGTACATACCTTCATAATGTAAGAACATTGTAGCTACAGTTCAGTCTGTACATACCTTTATAATGTACGAACATTGTAGCTACAGTTCAGTCTGTACATACCTTTATAATGTACGAACATTGTAGCTACAGTTCAGTCTGTACATATCTTTATAATGTACGAACATTGTAGCTACAGTTCAGTCTGTACATACCTTTATAGTGTAAGAACATTGTAGCTACAGTTCAGTCTGTACATACCTTTATAGTGTAAGAACATTGTAGCTACAGTTCAGTCTATACATGCCTTTATAGTGTAAGAACATTGTAGCTACAGTTCAGTCTGTACATACCTTTATAATGTAAGAAGATAGTAGCTACAGTTCAGTCTGTACATATCTTTATAATGTAAGAAGATTGTGGCTACAGTTCAGTCTGTACATACCTTTATAATGTAAGAACATTGTAGCTACAGTTCAGTCTGTACATACATTTGTAATGTAAGAACATTGTAGCTACAGTTCAGTCTGTACATACCTTTATAATGTAAGAACATTGTAGCTACAGTTCAGTCTGTACATACCTTTGTAATGTAAAAACATTGTAGCTACAGTTCAGTCTGTACATACCTTTATAATGTAAGAACATTGTAGCTACAGTTCAGTCTGTACATACCTTTATAATGTAAGAACATTGTAGCTACAGTTCAGTCTGTACATACCTTTATAATGTAAGAACATTGTAGCTATAGTTCAATCTGTACATACCATTATAATGTAAGAACATTGTAGCTACAGTTCAATCTGTACATACCTTCATAATGTAAGAACATTGTAGCTACAGCTCAGTCTGTACATACCTTCATAATGTAAGAACATTGTAGCTACAGTTTAGTCTGTACATACCTTTATAATGTAAGAGCATTGTAGCTACAGTTCAGTCTGTACATAGCTTCATAATGTAAGAACATTGTAGCTACAGTTCAGTCTGTACATACCTTTATAATGTAAGAAGATTGTAGCTACAGCTCAGTCTGTACATACCTTAATAATGTAAGAGCATTGTAGCTACAGCTCCGTCTGTACATACCTTTGTAATGTAAAAACATTGTAGCTACAGTTCAGTCTGTACATACGTTCATAATGTAAGAACATTGTAGCTACAGTTTAGTCTGTACATACCTTTATAATGTAAGAACATTGTAGCTACAGTTCAGTCTGTACATACCTTTATAATGTAAGAACATTGCAGCTACAGCTCAGTCTGTACATACCTTCATAATTTAAGAACATTGTAGCTACAGCTCAGTCTGTACATACCTTCATAATGTAAGAACATTGTAGGTACAGTTCAGTCTGTACATACGTTTGTAATGTAAAAACATTGTAGCTACAGTTCAGTCTGTACATACCTTTATAATGTAAGAACATTGTAGGTACAGTTCAGTCTGTACATACGTTTGTAATGTAAAAACATTGTAGCTACAGTTCAGTCTGTACATACCTTAATAATGTAAGAGCATTGTAGCTACAGCTCAGTCTGTACATACCTTTGTAATGTAAAAACATTGTAGCTACAGTTCAGTCTGTACATACGTACATAATGTAAGAACATTGTAGCTACAGTTCAGTCTGTACATACCTTTATAATGTAAGAACATTGTAGCTACAGTTCAGTCTGTACATACCTTCATAATGTAAGAACATTGCAGCTACAGCTCAGTCTGTACATACCTTCATAATGTAAGAACATTGTAGCTACAGCTCAGTCTGTACATACCTTCATAATGTAAGAACATTGTAGGTACAGTTCAGTCTGTACATACCTTTATAATGTAAGAGCATTGTAGCTACAGTTCAGTCTGTACATACCTTCATAATGTAAGAACATTGCAGTTACAGTTCAGTCTGTACATACCTTTATAATGTACGAACATTGTAGCTACAGTTCAGTCTGTACATACCTTTATAATGTACGAACATTGTAGCTACAGTTCAGTCTGTACATATCTTTATAATGTACGAACATTGTAGCTACAGTTCAGTCTGTACATACCTTTATAGTGTAAGAACATTGTAGCTACAGTTCAGTCTGTACATACCTTTATAGTGTAAGAACATTGTAGCTACAGTTCAGTCTATACATGCCTTTATAGTGTAAGAACATTGTAGCTACAGTTCAGTCTGTACATACCTTTATAATGTAAGAAGATAGTAGCTACAGTTCAGTCTGTACATATCTTTATAATGTAAGAAGATTGTGGCTACAGTTCAGTCTGTACATACCTTTATAATGTAAGAACATTGTAGCTACAGTTCAGTCTGTACATACCTTTATAATGTAAGAACATTGTTGCTACAGTTCAGTCTGTACATACCTTTGTAATGTAAAAACATTGTAGCTACAGTTCAGTCTGTACATACATTTGTAATGTAAGAACATTGTAGCTACAGTTCAGTCTGTACATACCTTTATAATGTAAGAACATTGTAGCTACAGTTCAGTCTGTACATACCTTTATAATGTAAGAACATTGTAGCTACAGTTCAGTCTGTACATACCTTTATAATGTAAGAACATTGTAGCTACAGTTCAGTCTGTACATACCTTTATAATGTAAGAACATTGTAGCTACAGTTCAATCTGTACATACCTTCATAATGTAAGAACATTGTAGCTACAGCTCAGTCTGTACATACCTTCATAATGTAAGAACATTGTAGCTACAGTTTAGTCTGTACATACCTTTATAATGTAAGAGCATTGTAGCTACAGTTCGGTCTGTACATAGCTTCATAATGTAAGAACATTGTAGCTACAGTTCAGTCTGTACATACCTTTATAATGTATGAACATTGTAGCTACAGTTCAGTCTGTACATACCTTTATAATGTAAGAAGATTGTAGCTACAGCTCAGTCTGTACATACCTTAATAATGTAAGAGCATTGTAGCTACAGCTCAGTCTGTACATACCTTTGTAATGTAAAAACATTGTAGCTACAGGTCAGTCTGTACATACGTTCATAATGTAAGAACATTGTAGCTACAGTTCAGTCTGTACATACCTTTATAATGTAAGAACATTGTAGCTACAGTTCAGTCTGTACATACCTTTATAATGTAAGAACATTGCAGCTACAGCTCAGTCTGTACATACCTTCATAATGTAAGAACATTGTAGCTACAGCTCAGTCTGTACATACCTTCATAATGTAAGAACATTGTAGGTACAGTTCAGTCTGTACATACCTTTATAATGTAGGAGCATTGTAGCTACAGTTCAGTCTGTACATACCTTCATAATGTAAGAACATTGTAGCTACAGTTCAGTCTGTACATACCTTTATAATGTACGAACATTGTAGCTACAGTTCAGTCTGTACATACCTTTATAGTGTAAGAACATTGTAGCTACAGTTCAGTCTGTACATATCTTTATAGTGTAAGAACATTGTAGCTACAGTTCAGTCTGTACATACATTTGTAATGTAAGAACATTGTAGCTACAGTTCAGTCTGTACATACCTTTATAATGTAAGAACATTGTAGCTACAGTTCAGTCTGTACATACCTTTGTAATGTAAAAACATTGTAGCTACAGTTCAGTCTGTACATACCTTTATAATGTAAGAACATTGTAGCTACAGTTCAGTCTGTACATACCTTTATAATGTAAGAACATTGTAGCTACAGTTCAGTCTGTACATACCTTTATAATGTAAGAACATTGTAGCTATAGTTCAATCTGTACATACCATTATAATGTAAGAACATTGTAGCTACAGTTCAATCTGTACATACCTTCATAATGTAAGAACATTGTAGCTACAGCTCAGTCTGTACATACCTTCATAATGTAAGAACATTGTAGCTACAGTTTAGTCTGTACATACCTTTATAATGTAAGAGCATTGTAGCTACAGTTCAGTCTGTACATAGCTTCATAATGTAAGAACATTGTAGCTACAGTTCAGTCTGTACATACCTTTATAATGCATGAACATTGTAGCTACAGTTCAGTCTGTACATACCTTTATAATGTAAGAAGATTGTAGCTACAGCTCAGTCTGTACATACCTTAATAATGTAAGAGCATTGTAGCTACAGCTCAGTCTGTACATACCTTTGTAATGTAAAAACATTGTAGCTACAGTTCAGTCTGTACATACGTTCATAATGTAAGAACATTGTAGCTACAGTTCAGTCTGTACATACCTTTATAATGTAAGAACATTGTAGCTACAGTTCAGTCTGTACATACCTTTATAATGTAAGAACATTGCAGCTACAGCTCAGTCTGTACATACCTTCATAATTTAAGAACATTGTAGCTACAGCTCAGTC
The DNA here is from genome assembly GCF_019279795.1 of Protopterus annectens. NCBI lineage: Eukaryota > Metazoa > Chordata > Ceratodontiformes > Protopteridae > Protopterus > Protopterus annectens. The sequence goes on along the minus strand of NC_056725.1, from coordinate 387,101,164 downwards.
TGTACATACCTTCATAATGTAAGAACATTGTAGGTACAGTTCAGTCTGTACATACGTTTGTAATGTAAAAACATTGTAGCTACAGTTCAGTCTGTACATACCTTTATAATGTAAGAACATCGTAGGTACAGTTCAGTCTGTACATACGTTTGTAATGTAAAACATTGTAGCTACAGTTCAGTCTGTACATACCTTAATAATGTAAGAGCATTGTAGCTACAGCTCAGTCTGTACATACCTTTGTAATGTAAAAACATTGTAGCTACAGTTCATTCTGTACATACGTTCATAATGTAAGAACATTGTAGCTACAGTTCAGTCTGTACATACCTTTATAATGTAAGAACATTGTAGCTACAGTTCAGTCTGTACATACCTTCATAATGTAAGAACATTGCAGCTACAGCTCAGTCTGTACATACCTTCATAATGTTAGAACATTGTAGCTACAGCTCAGTCTGTACATACCTTCATAATGTAAGAACATTGTAGGTACAGTTCAGTCTGTACATACCTTTATAATGTAAGAGCATTGTAGCTACAGTTCAGTCTGTACATACCTTCATAATGTAAGAACATTGTAGTTACAGTTCAGTCTGTACATACCTTTATAATGTACGAACATTGTAGCTACAGTTCAGTCTGTACATACCTTTATAATGTACGAACATTGTAGCTACAGTTCAGTCTGTACATATCTTTATAATGTACGAACATTGTAGCTACAGTTCAGTCTGTACATACCTTTATAGTGTAAGAACATTGTAGCTACAGTTCAGTCTGTACATACCTTTATAGTGTAAGAACATTGTAGCTACAGTTCAGTCTATACATGCCTTTATAGTGTAAGAACATTGTAGCTACAGTTCAGTCTGTACATACCTTTATAATGTAAGAAGATAGTAGCTACAGTTCAGTCTGTACATATCTTTATAATGTAAGAAGATTGTGGCTACAGTTCAGTCTGTACATACCTTTATAATGTAAGAACATTGTAGCTACAGTTCAGTCTGTACATACCTTTATAATGTAAGAACATTGTTGCTACAGTTCAGTCTGTACATACCTTTGTAATGTAAAAACATTGTAGCTACAGTTCAGTCTGTACATACATTTGTAATGTAAGAACATTGTAGCTACAGTTCAGTCTGTACATACCTTTATAATGTAAGAACATTGTAGCTACAGTTCAGTCTGTACATACCTTTATAATGTAAGAACATTGTAGCTACAGTTCAGTCTGTACATACCTTTATAATGTAAGAACATTGTAGCTATAGTTCAATCTGTACATAGCATTATAATGTAAGAACATTGTAGCTACAGTTCAATCTGTACATACCTTCATAATGTAAGAACATTGTAGCTACAGCTCAGTCTGTACATACCTTCATAATGTAAGAACATTGTAGCTACAGTTTAGTCTGTACATACCTTTATAATGTAAGAGCATTGTAGCTACAGTTCGGTCTGTACATAGCTTCATAATGTAAGAACATTGTAGCTACAGTTCAGTCTGTACATACCTTTATAATGTATGAACATTGTAGCTACAGTTCAGTCTGTACATACCTTTATAATGTAAGAAGATTGTAGCTACAGCTCAGTCTGTACATACCTTAATAATGTAAGAGCATTGTAGCTACAGTTCAGTCTGTACATACCTTTGTAATGTAAAAACATTGTAGCTACAGGTCAGTCTGTACATACGTTCATAATGTAAGAACATTGTAGCTACAGTTCAGTCTGTACATACCTTTATAATGTAAGAACATTGTAGCTACAGTTCAGTCTGTACATACCTTTATAATGTAAGAACATTGCAGCTACAGCTCAGTCTGTACATACCTTCATAATGTAAGAACATTGTAGCTACAGCTCAGTCTGTACATACCTTCATAATGTAAGAACATTGTAGGTACAGTTCAGTCTGTACATACCTTTATAATGTAGGAGCATTGTAGCTACAGTTCAGTCTGTACATACCTTCATAATGTAAGAACATTGTAGCTACAGTTCAGTCTGTACATACCTTTATAATGTACGAACATTGTAGCTACAGTTCAGTCTGTACATACCTTTATAATGTACGAACATTGTAGCTACAGTTCAGTCTGTACATATCTTTATAATGTACGAACATTGTAGCTACAGTTCAGTCTGTACATACCTTTATAGTGTAAGAACATTGTAGCTACAGTTCAGTCTGTACATACCTTTATAGTGTAAGAACATTGTAGCTACAGTTCAGTCTATACATGCCTTTATAGTGTAAGAACATTGTAGCTACAGTTCAGTCTGTACATACCTTTATAATGTAAGAAGATAGTAGCTACAGTTCAGTCTGTACATATCTTTATAATGTAAGAAGATTGTGGCTACAGTTCAGTCTGTACATACCTTTATAATGTAAGAACATTGTAGCTACAGTTCAGTCTGTACATACATTTGTAATGTAAGAACATTGTAGCTACAGTTCAGTCTGTACATACCTTTATAATGTAAGAACATTGTAGCTACAGTTCAGTCTGTACATACCTTTGTAATGTAAAAACATTGTAGCTACAGTTCAGTCTGTACATACCTTTATAATGTAAGAACATTGTAGCTACAGTTCAGTCTTTACATACCTTTATAATGTAAGAACATTGTAGCTACAGTTCAGTCTGTACATACCTTTATAATGTAAGAACATTGTAGCTATAGTTCAATCTGTACATACCATTATAATGTAAGAACATTGTAGCTACAGTTCAATCTGTACATACCTTCATAATGTAAGAACATTGTAGCTACAGCTCAGTCTGTACATACCTTCATAATGTAAGAACATTGTAGCTACAGTTTAGTCTGTACATACCTTTATAATGTAAGAGCATTGTAGCTACAGTTCAGTCTGTACATAGCTTCATAATGTAAGAACATTGTAGCTACAGTTCAGTCTGTACATACCTTTATAATGCATGAACATTGTAGCTACAGTTCAGTCTGTACATACCTTTATAATGTAAGAAGATTGTAGCTACAGCTCAGTCTGTACATACCTTAATAATGTAAGAGCATTGTAGCTACAGCTCAGTCTGTACATACCTTTGTAATGTAAAAACATTGTAGCTACAGTTCAGTCTGTACATACGTTCATAATGTAAGAACATTATAGCTACAGTTCAGTCTGTACATACCTTTATAATGTAAGAACATTGTAGCTACAGTTCAGTCTGTACATACCTTTATAATGTAAGAACATTGCAGCTACAGCTCAGTCTGTACATACCTTCATAATTTAAGAACATTGTAGCTACAGCTCAGTCTGTACATACCTTCATAATGTAAGAACATTGTAGGTACAGTTCAGTCTGTACATACGTTTGTAATGTAAAAACATTGTAGCTACAGTTCAGTCTGTACATACCTTTATAATGTAAGAACATTGTTGCTACAGTTCAGTCTGTACATACCTTTATAATGTAAGAACATTGTAGCTATAGTTCAATCTGTACATACCATTATAATGTAAGAACATTGTAGCTACAGTTCAATCTGTATATACCTTCATAATGTAAGAACATTGTAGCTACAGTTCAGTCTGTACATACCTTTATAATGTAAGAACATTGTAGCTACAGTTCAGTCTGTACATACCTTTGTAATGTAAGGAGATTATAGCTACAGTTCAGTCTGTACATACCTTTATAATGTAAGAACATTGTAGCTACAGTTCATTCTATACATACCTTTATAATGTAAGAACATTGTAGCTACAGTTCCATCTGTACATACCTATATAATGTAAGAACATTGTAGCTACAGTTCAGTTTGTACATACCTTTATAATGTAAGAACATTGTAGCTACAGTTCCATCTGTACATACCTATATAATGTAAGAACATTGTAGCTACAGTTCAGTCTGTACATACCTTTATAATGTACAAACATTGTTGCTACAGTTCAGTCTGTACATACCTTTATAATGTAAGAACATTGTAGCTACAGTTCAGTCTGCACATACCTTTGTAATGTAAGAACATTGTAGCTACAGCTCAGTCTGTACATACCTTTATAATGTAAGATCATTGTAGCTGCAGTTCAGTCTGTACATACCTTTGTAATGTAAGAACATTGTAGCTACAGTTCAGTCTGTACATACCTTCATAATGTAAGATCATTGTAGCTACAGTTCAGTCTGTACATACCTTTATAATGTAAGAAAATTGTAGCTACAGTTTAGTCTGTACATACCTTTATAATGTAAGAACATTGTAGCTACAGTTCAATCTGTACATACCATTATAATGTAAGAACATTGTAGCTACAGTTCAGTCTGTATATACCTTTATAATTTAAGAACATTGTAGCTACAGTTCAGTCTGTACATACCTTTATAATGTAAGAACCTTGCAGCTACAGTTCAGTCTGTACATACCTTTATAATGTAAGAACATTGTAGCTACAGTTCAGTCTGGTCATACCTTTATATTGTAAGAACATTGTAGCTACAATTCAGTCTGTGCATACTACCTCTAAAACCTCTGCAACATGAAGTAGAAGATTGCTAAGGAGGGATGGCAGTGACAGGATGATACTTAGACTGAAAATGCTCATGGGACCAAACTCTACACTTGATGGAAGCCCCCCATAATGTCAACTCTGGCCCACATACTTATGTTTATTTGAAATTCTCAGTCTAAGAAATGACAACTAACATTTAACACAAGAGAACAATAAAACACAAGTGCTTTGTATAACATAAAGAACATAAACATTATTTTTCAGAAGCAGTTTCTTTGAGTTATACCTCTGCCTCTCTCTCTTTCTCTCCTTTCTTCTTTTTGGGCATGAATATTTATTCTTTTCTGATCAGAAAGACATTCATGGCAGACAACATTTCATGTATAGACTAACTAATATATGCATAATATCAGAAAAATGCCAGTGCAAATATATAATTAACTTTCAGTATAAAGTTATTATTATGTGTATATGCACATTTTACCTGTTAAGAAAATTAGAAGCAAATACAATAATCTTACGTAAATAAATAGCAACATATACATTCAAATAGCTAAAGCAAAAAACAACTAGACCTCTTTGTGGTTTTCCTGGGACTCCTTCAACACTATTGTATACCATCTTTTTCTCTAGAATCAGCAAAACCAAATACCTCTGGCAAGTTTCAAATATCGGGAAAATGTCATTTGACATTCTTTGTAATTTTGTTTAAATAAAGTTCCTCCTGAGGACATAACAGATAATAATTTCTAAAACTCTTTCTAATGAAAATCATACCAATACTGACAATTTTTCTAACATATTTTCATCATGTGCATCTAAAAATAATAGTGTTGTCTGTTAGTTCAATGCTGTTTCCAGGAAGCTCTGGATTTCTGCCTGGAATTCCACATACAGTAATACCAGCATGGAGCAGTCTCTTGATTTATGATAATGGGATGGCTTCTCTTCTGAAAAAAAAAACACTACATGTTAGCTCTCCCAGCCTTCAGGCAGTACTTCAAAGTTTTACTGTTAGCATGTGGAATTGGCATAGTCTCAATATGGAAAAAGTGGAGGATAAATTTACCACAGGTTTTAAAAAGGAATGGGATATATACATGAACTTCTAAAACTAAAATAAAATAAATTCAAGCTGTGATAAGGTAATAAGCACACCATGACATGCAGTGGGATGAGTTATGTAAGTAAAATGATTTTTAATCAGCTTTATGCTGTGTAAATCTGAAAGTGTAAAGTACTTCTGACCATCTAGGAATTTCACATCACTGTATGACAAGATGATATGATACATAACTATTTCTACATGTTGTTTAGAGTTTCAAATGCTAAGCATCCTATAAACTGTGGGACTCATACTGAACGATGTGGGTCTGGCATACTGACCCCATGGCTCCTTGTCACAGAAACCTCAGCTTCCCTCATCATCATCACACTTGCCTCTTAAAGATACGCAAGTGACTAGCTCCAGATGCCTCAGTGCATTTCTGAAATGCTCCTGACTAAATGTGGGTCGTTACTAATGTGCAGCAATATATCACTCTTTGTTACTGTTAGTTGCTTATTATATCAAAATAACCAAATAAGTTCCAAGGTAGACAAAACCAGTACCCAGAAAACAATAAAAGGATTTTATTCAGCCAAGCACATCACTTCAAACACATACTGCTAAATATATTAAACTACTTGAATCACGATTATAAAATTCTTTTCCTTTCACTGCCAAATTTCTGCCTTCTAAAAATATGTTTTCCTTGTTGTATATATACATACATACATTGTGCACAATAACCACATTTGTATGTATGTACCATTCTTTCTCTTGTTCATTTTTAACAATTGATGTTGTAGATCTTTTTTCTAGTATTCCTCATACAGAAGGAATTAAACTATTAGAGGAAATTATTTTTGATGAGAAAGATTTAATACATAATGAATGCTTGACATGCTTACAGTTAACGGAACTGGTTTTAAAATATAATTTTATATATTTTAAAGGTGAATTCTACCACCAAATAAAAGGGGTGGGAATGGGTTTGGCATGCGCCCCCACCTATGCGAACCTAGTCCTGGCTAGATGGGAAGAAAAAATAGTTTTAAACTCTATTTTTAAGGAATGTTGGTCTGTGTATAGAAAGTTTTCAGATAACATTTATATTTTATGGGTAGCCCCAAATGAGAAAATACAAGAACTTTTAGGATATTTAAACAACAGTACCTGCTTTTTAGAATTTACACACAAAGTTTTTTAAGAAAGACTACAATATTTGGATGTGGAAATATATAAAGAAAACAACAGGTTTAATCCCAAAGTATATAGGAAAAACACCTTCTCGAATTCATACCTGCATTTTAATAGTGCACATCCTTTGCACTATACAAAGTATATAGTAAAAGGCCAGTTAGTTAGGGCATGTAGGATTACCTCAGTTTAGTTAGGGCATGTAGGATGACTTCAGTTTAGTTAGGGCATGTAGGATGACCTCAGTTTAGTTAAGGCATGTAGGATGACCTCGGTTTAGTTAGGGCATGTAGGATGACCTCGGTTTAGTTTGGGTATGTAGGATGACCTCAGTTTAGTTAGGGCATGTAGGATGACCTTGGTTTAGTTAGGGCATGTAGGATGACCTCGGTTTAGTTAGGGCATGTAGGATGACCTCGGTTGATAAAGATTTTGAGAAGGAGGTTCAGATATTGGAGACTATATTTAAGGCTAGGAAATACCCTGATTCTATGACTGAGCAAATAAAGACGTATGGAAAGGGAGATTAGACAGATTTAAACCTATTCTTGGGATTAACTTTGATAATGAAATTAAAAATCAGTATAATAAGAATGAAGATTTTGGAAGGGCACTAGTATTGGAATACAATGCTAGTACTAATATGATAAAAAGGTTATGGAATCTGAGTGGAAAAGGTTCACAAGTTTTACGGACTTGGAGTATAATGAAACACCCACATATAGATATACACATATGCAAATACCCATGCATCCATATGTCGTTAGACATATATATATATATATATATATATATATATAAATATATATATATATATATATATATATATATATATATATATATATATATATATATATATATATATATATATATATATATATAAATATGTAGAAATATATATGTATATGTATATATGTGTGTAAACATACACATATAGCTATACATATATATATATCTAGGATATTAATTGAATTATGTATGTAAATCACATCTTTTAACCGGGTAAGTCTGGCTCAGCTTCTGGCTCATTTACAGCGGAGACCCAGAGAGAAAAGCTCCTCAGGACTAGAAAACAGTTTGTTAAATAGTAGTATACAGCATACACACACACACACACACACACACACACACACACATATATATATATATATATATATATATATATATATATATATAGAGAGAGAGAGAGAGATCTATATATATAGATATATATAGATATGATACACCAGTTAAGGATTACATATGTTCACAGGCCATGCCAATGGGGGTGGGGGTCCAATCAAAAAACGTGTAACACGTAGCATCAACCCCCCTCCCACCTAGACAGGTGAAACATACAAACACACGATACAAGTAAACACACCACTGCTTCCCAAACCACAGGCAGGATACTACCAATGGGAGAGACCTGCCACGTCTAATCTTGAAACAAAGACATCAATGTCCCTTGTGGGATACCCCAAATATTAATGATAATCGGAGTCAGTCCCTGTAATGATTTATCTAACCAGGCTGTATACGTACACGGACCAATAGGTTGTGCAAGCCTGATGACCCATGGTTCGAGACAATGTATGACATGGGTCCCGACGTGGAGACTGGGCAGTGTTTAGTGGTGTGGTTAGACCCCACCAGCACCCACAGTAAGGATGAGTGCTGTAGAGGAAGGCCAGGTGGGGAAACTATGAGTAAGCAATTATGGGCCTAGGAGTGCAGGTGTTGGCTGTCGCAGTTGTATTCAGACTGCCTCGAGGATGTCAGTAATATTGCGAACTGGGCAGAGTTTATGCCCATAACTCTCAACCTCTAAGAGCTAAACCACTAGACAGAACCTAAATCGTTGTGGGGATAAATAGGGACAGAAAGCACATATTCCACTTACAACCTTAGAAAGCTGATAGAATAATAGGTTATGCATTAGCATGACACATCTGAAGGATGTGGAGTCTTAAACCCAATTACTTGTCTGTATTTAATGGCGTCAGTTCCCAGGTGTTTGCCAGAGAGGTGCAGATTGTAAGAGGAACACACCAATATTATGAAGCAAACTCTGGACAGGCCGCGGATTCTGTACAGTTGAAAGGCTTGCTTACGCCTAACAGGCAGCCATTCCCAATATGGGTTCCACTGCAGTACAGTCCAGTGTACATGGCAATATATGGTATAACCATATGTGTTGTTGCATTACCCACTACACAACATCTACAGACACATGGTTGCGACACCCCACTGTAGGCATGTGAGCCGATGTAATAGGCATTACAAGGTATTATTGATGTCCTCACCCCCACCCAGGGGTGTGAGTGTCCAACGCAAACACCAAATGCAGTGCATATGCACAGCTGTTGTCGTAGACAACATGGCCAGCTGTGGACCTTCCCTGCAGCCATCCTGCACATCCCTGGATAATCCCCCTACCAACACCCCCCTTTGTGCCCCATGCACTCCACGTACCTATCAGACCCTGTTCCATTCCTCTTAATGTCTACAGGTACACGCAGGTGACACCCTCTTCCCCCACTATATTGCCAGTATCTGGAATCCCAACCCACGTGTAGTGTCACAGCTGTCCCACAGGACACATGTAACTAACACATGAAGGAACACCACAAGAACACCTGGAGCAGCACAGGCTCACCACCTTGCAAAACCCTCCCCCCACTTCACACTCTGTACCACTACATCAACTAGTGATACCGACACCTCTTGTCCTGCTTCGCATACAATTCCCAACATCCAACATACCTTCCCTATTGCTCCCCATCCAATTATACCTATGGGCTACTATACAGTTACAGTGTCATCCCCACTACCTACCTACCTACCTACTCCCTAGCTAGGAATGGAATATGTACACCTACCCCGTATACCTGCATGTAACCTATCCTGACATGTGAAACAGGAATCCAACCTCACCTTAAATTGACCTTTGTCAGCAGTCATACCTGACATGTAAATCTGACCTAAGCATGGA